>NC_030821.1:31762057-32065087 GCF_001704415.2 Capra hircus | reverse complement strand
AGTCTCAGTTTGATGTTTCCATTTAGTGTATTATTTCATTTGGATTAATATTTATTTTATAAGGAGATATATAACATTAAATATATTATCCTTAGTAAGACAAAAGTTCAAGGTTGCTATTACATTAAATAGGTTTGTTTTCAAATATTTAGAATATTGCTTACCTATTCGAGTAAATATGTTGAACTCGGACTGTGAGTCATAGAACCGAGTAGCAATAAAATTCTGAAGTAAAGAGAAAATCACAAAATTTGTATAAAAAACTTTAAGGAAGTTTGTGGAAAATTATCAGCATGAATTTAGATCCAAAATAGACTTTAGCCATTCCTTTCCTACCCACTATACAAGTTACTTTCAGTGGAAAAGAAAAAAGTAGATACAGTCAAATTCTAAATTAGCAGACACTTGGTCCTGTCGGCCACATCCATAACACTTGGTTCACTCCAAAATGTCCTTAATATTTGGCCATATTTGATCATGGCATCCGGTCCCATCACTTGATGGGATATACATGGGGAAACAGTAGAAACAGTGTCCGACTTTATTTTTGGGGGCTCCAAAATCACTGCAGATGGTGATTGCAGCCATGAAATTAAAAGACGTTTACTCCTTGGAAGAAAAGTTATGACCAACCTAGATAGTATATTCAAAAGCAGAGACATTACTTTGCCAACTAAGGTCCATCTAGTCAAGGCTATGGTTTTTCCTGTGGTCAGGTATGGATATGAGAGTTGGACTGTGAAGAAGGCTGAGCACCGAAGAATTGATGCTTTTGAACTGTGGTGTTGGAGAAGACTCTTGAGAGTCCCTTGCACTGCAAGGAGATACAACCAGTCCATTCTGAAGGAGATCAGCTCTGGGATTTCTTTGGAAGGAATGATGCTAAAGCTGAAACTCCAGTACTTTGGCCACCTCATGAGAAGAGTTGACTCATTGGAAAAGACTCTGATGCTGGGAGGGATTGGGGGCAGGAAGAGAAGGGGACGACAGAGGATGAGATGGCTGGATGGCATCACGGACTCGATGGACGTGAGTCTGAGTGAATTCCGGGAGATGGTGATGGACAGGGAGGCCTGGCATACGGCAGTTCATGGGGTCTCAAAAAGTCGGACACGACTGAGCGGCGGAACTGAACTGAACTGAACTGATCCTGTCCAAAATGTCCATAGAGACATTCGGTCCACAACAAAAGTTCCTTGAAATTGAGTCCTGTCAAAAATCACGTGGCACGGAACAAACGTGCTCATAGGTATTTTATTTATTTTCTTAGTTTTTTTTTTTTAATATGGGCTATTTTACAATTCTTTATTGAATTTATTTCAATATTGCCTCTGTTTTTTATGTTTTAGTTTCTTTGGCCAAGAGGCATGTGGGATCTTAATGCCCTGACCAGTGTTCGAACCTGAACCTCCTACACTGGAAGATGAAGTCTTAACAACTAAACAGCCAGGGAAGTTAATCATGGACATTTTAGATAGGACCAAATTTCAAGGAGTTTTTGTTGTAATCCAAATGTCTTATTAACATTTTGGACAGAACCAAATGTCCCTCAAGGCAAACTTTTCAAAAATAGAATAAGAATTTTAACAGTTTATTCCACAAAGACTTTCACATTTTCACTTTCACTCTCTACTTTCTCTCGTAGAGAGCACTCTATGATTAACTGTGCATTATTGCCTTATGTTTTTTGCAAACATATTAAATCTGACTAAAACATTATATTCTCAATATTTTCGTATACAGATCACTAACACTTTCATTTTCTCCTTCAGCCTTTGTACTGAAAATGATAAACTACTTTTCTATTATTCATATAGGGAGTTTTATATCTTTTGTAACATATATGTGTATTCATTATCTATTGGGCTACTCTAATGTGTTTTAAACAATAATACATGTAATAATATCCTGTAAAATTAACTCCTGTCAAAAATTCTTCACAGAAAAATATGCACATTTTTGAGTATACATGTCACATAATGAATTCAGAAGAAGAATCAAGACAAAAATGGACTTGAATTTTAAAATTGCTAATTAATCCAACTAAAATGCCTAATCACACTGTTTCTCAATTTCTATTAGAATGGTTCTGCGTTGTTTTAAACTTTAATCATTTAATTTTAGATTATTAAAACTTCCCAAGTTTCTTTCATATTAGGATGTATAACTTGTTAAAAATTTTATAACTCAATAATGACTTAAGTATTAGTGTGAATAATTGTACTATGATGACTATTATAAAATCTAAAGTTACAGCTACAAATTGTAGTACATAGTTAGTTCTAAACAAGAAGAAAACTTTTGAAGCATGTTTGGTTTAAATTTTATTTTTCTGAAATATTTTTACTTCCTAGAAGTTATATGCCATAAAATATCTTACAGGAAAATAAATTTTATTGGCTCTCATCAGTAATAGAAAATTTTTGACTTTTTGAGTGACCCAGTTACTAAAGATAAAAATATTAAGTATCTCTTCTTTTTTACTGTAAGACAGTAGTGTTCTAATTAATTTATTTATTTCAGAAAACCCCACTGCTACATTTTGGAGCCCCTAGTAATCTGATCATATAGTCCAGATGATTGTGATCAGGAAGATCTGAAGACCCTACTGCCTCAACCAGCTATCACTATTTTGTTTTTATCAATAATCATACCATGGATTATTAATATTTTCAGTAGTCTATCTCTGTGAGAATTCACACATCTTGAAAACTAATAACCAAAATCCGGAGAGATATCTAAAATAGATAAGTATTTATATAAACTTAAATGCCACATTTAGGTATGTTTTCTTTAATCTTTGGAAAGTTGTCAAATATTTGATGCTCACTGTAGCTAATGACTCATATAGAATTTTATTTTATATGAAATTGATTCTAATCTTAACTAAATTTATATCCATAGAAACATGTGCATAACACAGCTTGCACCAAAATCTAATGATGATAGTCCAAGACAGTCCTTCTAACATCTGTAAAATGTTGACATAAACTAAAAAGCCTCTTTATGAAAGTGAAAGAGGAGGGTGAAAAAAGTTGGCTTAAAGCTCAACATTCATAAAATGAAGATCATGGCATCTGGTCCCAACACTTCATGGGAAATACATGGGGAAAGGGTGGAAACAATGTCAGACTTTATTTTTTTGGGCTCCAAAATCACTGCAGATGGTGACTGCAGCCATGAAATTAAAAGATGCTTACTCCTTGTCGCAGGCAGCTGTGGCCAGAGCACTAAGTGCAGCTGAAAGGAGCTACACCACATCTGAGGCCAGGGACGGTGGCCGAGAGGAGGAACCCCACACCCGAGGCCAGGGACGGTGGCTGGGAGGAGCAACCCCACGTCTAAGGCGGCGCAGGAGGACCTAGAGGAGCCATCCAATGTTAAGGTCAGGAAGGGTGGCAGTGAGGAGATACCCCTCATCCAAGGTAAGGGCTTTGCTGGAGCAACCATGAAGAGATACTCAACGCCCAACATAAGAGAAACCCAAGTAAGATGGTAGGTGTTGCAAGAGGGCATCAGAGGGCAGACACATTAAAACCGTACTCACAGAAAACTAGTCAATCCAATCACAATAGGACCACAGCCTTATCTAACTCAATGAAACTAAGCCATGTCCGCAGGGCAATCCAGGGCAGGCGGGTCATGGTGGGGAGGTCTGACAGAATGTGGTCCACTGGAGAAGGGAATGGCAAACCACTTCAGTATTCTTGCCTTGAGAACCCAATGAACAGTATGAAAAGGCAAAATGATAGGATACTGAAAGAGGAACTCCCCAAGTCAGTAGGTGCCCAATATGCTACTGGAGATCAGTGGAGAAATGACTCCAGAAAGAATGAAGGGATGGAGCCAAAGCAAATACAATGCCCAGTTGTGGATGTGACTGGTGATAGAAGCAAGGCCCAGTACTGTAAAGAGCAATATTGCATAGGAACCTGGAATGTCATGTCCATGAATCGAGGTAAATTGGAAGTGGTCAAACAAGAGATGGTAAGAGTGAATGTCAACATTCTAGGAATCAGCAAACTAAAATGGACTAGAAGGGGTGAATTTAACTCAGATGACCATTATATCTACTACTGTGGGCAGGAATCCCTCAGAAGACATGGAGTAGCCATCATGGTCAACAAAAGTCTGAAATGCAGTACTTGGATGCAATCTCAAAAATGACAGAATGATCTCTCTTCGTCTCCAAGGCAAACCATTCAATATCACAGTAATCCAAGTCTATGCCCCAACCAGGAATGCTGAAGAAGCTGAAGTTGAATGGTTTTATGAAGACCTACAAGACCTTTTAGAACTAACACCTAAAAAAGATGTCCTTTTCATTATAGGGGACTGGAATGCAAAAGTAGGAAGTCAAGAAACACCTGGAGTAACAGCAAATTTGGCCTTGGAATGCGGAATGAAACAGGTCAAAGACTAATAGAGTTTTGCCAAGAAAATGCACTGGTCATAGCAAACACCCTCCTCCAACAACACAAGAGAAGACTCTACACATGGACATCAGCAGACGGTCAACACTGAAATCAAATTGATTATATTCTTTGCAGCCAAAGATGGAGAAGCTCTATACAGTCAACAAAAACAAGACCAGGAGCTGACTGTGGCTCAGGTCATTAACTCCTTATTACCAAATTCAGACTTAAATTGAAGAAAGTAGGGAAAACCACTAGATCATTCAGGTATGACCTATATCAAATCCCTTATGATTATACAGTGGAAGTGGGAATTAGATTTAAGAGCCTAGATCTGATAAATAGAGTGCCTGATGAACTATGGAATGAGGTTCATGACATTGTAGAGGAGACAGGGATCAAGACCATCCCCATGGGAAAGAAATGCAAAAAAGCAAAATGGCTGTCTGAAGAGGCCTTACAAATAGCTGTGAAAAGAAGAGAAGCGAAAAGTGAAGGAGAAAAGGAAAAATATAAGCATCTGAATGCAGAGTACCAAAGAATAGCAAGGGGAGATAAGAAAGCCTTCTTCAGCGATCAATGCAAAGAAATAGAGGAAAACAACAGAATGGGAAAGACTAGAGAACTCTTCAAGAAAATTAGAGATACCAAGGGAATATTTCATGCAAAGATGGGCTCAATAAAGGACAGAAATGGTATGGACCTAAGAGAAGCAGAAGATATTTTGAAGAGGTGGAAAGAATACACAGAAGAACTGCACAAAAAACAGCTTCAAGACCCAGATAATCACGATGGTGTGATCACTCACCTAGAGCCAGACATCCTGGAATGTGAAGTCAAGTGGGCCTTAGAAAGCATCACTATGAACAAATCTAGTGGAGGTGATGGCATTCCAGTAGAGCTATTTCAAATCCTGAAAGATGATGCTCTCAAAGTGCTGCACTCAGTATGCCAGCATGTTTGGAAAACTCAGCAATGGCCTCAGGACTGGAAAAGGTCAGTTTTCATTCTAATCCCAAAGAAAGGCAATGCCAAAGAATGCTCAAACCACCGCACAATTGCACTCATCTCACTGCTAGTAAAGTAATGCTCAAAATTCTCCCAACCAGGCTTCAGCAATACGTGAACTGTGAAGTTCCTGATGTTCAAGCTGGTTTTAGAAAAGGCAGAGGAACCAGAGAACAAATTGCCAACATCTTCTGGATCATCAAAAAAGCAAGAGAGTTCCAGAAAACATCTATTTCTGCTTTATTGACTATGCCAAAGCCTTTGACTGTGTGGATCACAATAAACTGTGGAAAATTCTGAAAGAGATGGGAATACCAGACCACCTGACCTGCCTCTTGAGAAATCTGTATGCAGGTCAGAAAGCAACAGTTAGAACTGGACATGGAACAACAGACTGGTTCCAAATAGGTAAAGGACAAGGCTGTATATTGTCACCCTGCTTATTTAACTTATATGCAGAATACATCATGAGAAATGCTGGGCTGGAAGAGACACAAGCTGGAATCAAGATTGCCGGGAGAAATATCAATAACCTCAGATATGCAGATGACACCACCCTTATGGTAGAAAGTGAAGAGGAACTAAAAAGCCTCTTGATGAAAGTGAAAGAGGACAGTGAAAAAGTTGGCTTAAAGATCAACATTCAGAAAATGAAGATCATGGCATCTGGTCCCATCACTTCATGGGAAAAGATGGGGAAACAGTGGAAACAGTGTCAGACTTTATTTTAGGGGGCTCCAAAATCACTGCAGATGGTGACTGCAGCCATGAAATTAAAAGATGCTTACTCCTTGGAAGGAAAGCTATGATCAACCTTAATAGCATATTCAAAAGCAGAGATATTACTTTGCCGACTAAGGTCCGTCTAGTCAAGGCTATGGTTTGCCCAGAAGTCATGTATGGATGTGAGAGTTGGACTGTGCGCCGAAGAATTGATGCTTTTGAACTGTAGTCTTGGAGAAGACTCTTGAGAGTCCCTTGGACTGCAAGGAGATCCATCCTGTCCATTCTTAAAGAGATCAGCTCTGGGATTTCTTTGGAAGGAATGATGCTAAAGCTGAAACTGCAGGACTTTGGCTACCTCATGTGAAGAGTTGACTCATTGGAAAAGATTGATGCTGGGAGGGATCGGGGGCCAGAGGAGGAGGGGACGACAGAGGATGAGATGGCTGATGGCATCACTGACTCAATGGACGTGAGTCTGAGTGAACTCTGGGAGTTGGTGATGGACAGGGAGGCCTGGCATGCTGCGATTCATTTAGTCGCAAAGAGTCGAACATGAGTGAGCTACTGAACTGAACTGAACTACTCCTTGGAAGAAAAACTCTGTCCAACCTAGATAGCATATTGAAAAGCAGAGACATTACTTTGCCAACAAAGGTCCATCTAGTCAAGGCTATGGTTTTTCCAGTGGTCATGTATGGATCTGAGAGTTGGACTGTGAAGAAAGCTGTGCACCGAGGAACTGATGCATTTGAACTGTGTCGTTGGAGAAGACTTGCGAGTTTCTTGGACTGCAGGGAGATCCAACCAGTCCATTTTAAAGGAGATCAGTCCTGGTTGTTCTTTGGAGGGAATGCTGCTAAAGCTGAAGCTCCAGTACTTTGACCACCTCATGTGAAGAGTTGACTCATTGGAAAAGACTTTGATGCTGGGAGAGATTGGAGACAGGAGGAAAAGGGGACGACAGAGGATGAGATGGCTGGATGGCATCACCGACTCGATGGACATGAGTTTGAGTGAACTCCGGGAGTTGGTGATGGACAGGGAGGCCTGGCGTGCTGTGATTCCAGGGGTTGCAAAGAGTCGGACATGACTGAGTGACTGAACTGAACTAAAATGAAACAGGATACATTTAGGAATATTTTTGTAATAGTGTAGGACAGACGGAGATTACCTATAAGTAATCCCAGGGACAGAGGAGCCTGGGAGGCTGCAATCCATGGGGTCGCTAAGAGATGGACACACCTGAGGGACTTCACTTTGACTTTTCACTTTCATGCATTGGAGAAGGAAATGACAACCCACTCAAGTGTTCTTGCCTGCAGAATCCCAGGGATGGAGGAGCGTGGTGGGCTGCTGTCTATTTGGTCGCACAGGGTTGGACAGGACTGAAGCGACTTAGCAGCAGCAGCAGCAAAGACACATTGACCAAGGATTCTGGCTAGCTAGGAATGAAATCATCAATATATTTGCACATTTTAACATAACTGTGATATACCTGTAAACTACCAGATACTGTTTGGGAAACTCTGGTTTAAGATCTTGAACATCAGTATTCATGGCATTCAATATAAACTCAAGTCTATTGATCATGTTAGAAAAACTCTGCTTTGTTTTTCTGTTTAATCCTTATATACAAGCACTATTTAATAGAACTTATGGTTTATTTGGGTTCAAACAAAAGTAGATCATTGAGACAGGATTAATACGCAAATTCAGAAGTAATTTCAGAAAAAAAAACTCATGGAGAGTGGGAGGGTAAAACGAGAAAGATGCCAATGGGGGATTATTTCAAATAAGTGTCTACTCTGAGAACTGGGACCTTATCCTAGTGGGGAGTGATTGGAAATGGTACGGAACACACATCCAGAGGTAAAAGAGCTAAAAAATTTCTAAGTTATCTGCTCTTTCATTGGGTGAGGACAGCTTGGGGGGATAGGAATGCTCATTTGTATTCCTGCTATGTGAGGGGCAAAGTTGGCCCTGGAAGCCAGGGGAAAGCCTCAGGTAAGGGGAGGCATAGGTGGCATTAAGAATTCCAGCAGCATGTATTAGAGTGCTCAACCTCAGGAGGTGTGGACAGGGCATACCTAGGATCTCCTGTTTTTTTCAGTTAGACCTTCTGCAAAAGTTTGTCATTTTCCAGTCTAAGAATAAGGCAATACATTTTATGCTCCTAAATCAGGAATCAGAAAAATACTGTGGATAGATGAGATTCAAGTTTTAAGAAATTAATTCAAAGCTATAAAATATGGGAAACTAAGATATCCAAATTAAATGCTACAATTGATGACTCAACAATTATTTTTCATTTTAAAGCTTCTTCTTCCAAGGAAGGTCCATGCCAGTCAAATAGCCAGGAACTCCCCAGGAACTTCCTGATTTAAGTCAGGAGTATGGAGTTTTCCTTTGTATTTAATTATTTTACATTTTTATTTTAAAACATACTTGAAGTAAAATACAGCGAACCAAAAATGAATGTATTGATGAAATAGATAAATGTATTACATAATGAACAATATCTATGTATTTGGCATGTTTTTTAATGTTTTAAACAGATTTGCTTTAAGTTTAATTGGGAAATCTATATTGGATGGTCTAACTAACTGTTTGTATCATTTAAAACCGCATAATAGGATGAGTATATATAACATATATATCCATTATTTTAAATTATATGAATAAAATATGAAATATTAAATGGAGCATCCCATCTAAGTTCCTTAGTTTTATTTATTTTTGAAATAGTACTAAGTTTTCTTATATTACTCTTTATTTGGAAAATTCTTTAGAATTGGTTTTATTTCCTAAAAATTATCTGCTGGTAAGTACATTTACAGTTAATTCAAATTTTAGTTTTATTTTAGTATGCTAGAGTGTAATGAGAAACACATAATGTTTAAGAAAAGTTAGACAGTGTCAATGAAATCATTATCTTCCTCAGTGACCTTGAGAGTATCCTAAATTACCCTTCTTGATGGTGAATGTCAACAGGTATAAAAGTAATAATTGTGCCTGATGGTCCATTTCTAGAGTAGCTTCAGTGAGAATACCCAATAAGGTTCTAAGATCTTTTTACTACTCCAAGTGAAATCAATAAACAAATTAATCCTTTTCTTTGCATCCTCACTCATTTTCAGAATTAGGCTACACTTGAAAAAATGTTTACCCATGCAAAGTATGGGTTTAAAAAATAACATTTGAAACTGTTGAATATATTGCCTTGTATGTATTAGATACTTCATAAATATATTTTCCTTTCTGTTTTATTCCTCCTACTAATGAGTAAAGAGATCTTAATGGATTATGTATATAACATATCTCTGAGAAAGAATATGGTTATCCACACCATGTGTAATATAAAATCCCTGTAGACTCTGACTATTAAGTGTTACATGTTCATAACTCTCTGTGGAACCTATTAGTGAACTTAGCTCGAATTGACATACAAGTTAGAAATAGACATATAGGAAATATTTTATATCGTTTCTGTTTTTCTTCTTTTTATAATCATGTACAGCTGTTTTTCTTAATGTGATAAGCTGTTTAATTCTAAATTGATGCATCATTTAGGATCCATGCAGGAAACACACTGTTATTCACTCAGGCGTGTCTGACTCTTTGCAACCCATGGACTGCAGACGTGGATGGACCTAGAGATTATCATACCGAGTGAATTAAATCAGGCACAGAAGGACAAATATCACATGATATCATTTATATGTGGAATCTAAAAAAAGAAGAGAGGGTACAAATGAACTTGTTTACAAAACAGAAGTAGAATCATGGCTATAGAATACAAACTCATCATTACCAGGAGATAAGTGAAGTGAAAGTTATTCAGTTGTGTCCACTCTTTGCGACCCCATGGACCATAGACCATCAAGCTTCTCTGTCCATGGAATTCTCCAGGAAAGAATCCTGGAGTGGTAGCCATTCCTTTCTCCAGGGTATCTGCCTGACCCAGGGACTGAACCAAAGTCTTCTTCACTGCAGGCATATTCTTCATCATCTGAGGCACGAGAGAAGAAAATTCACAGTCAAAAATAGAGACTGAGAAAAATGTACTAAACTATAGTCTTGTAAATGTGTTCAGTTCAGTTCAGTTTAGTTGCTCAGTCGTGTCCGACTCTTTGAGACCCCATGAATCGCAGCACGCCAGGCCTCCCTGTCCATCACCAACTCCTAGAGTTCACTCAGACTCACGTCCATCGAGTTCGTGATGTCATCCAGCCATCTCATCCTCTGTCATCCCCTTCTCCTCCTGCCCCCAATCCCTCCCAGCATCAGAGTCTTTTCCAATGAGTCAACTCTTCGCATGAGGTGGCCAAAGTACTGGAGTTTCAGCTTCAGCATTATTCCTTCCAAAGAAATCCCAGGGCTGATCTCCTTGAGAATGGACAGGTTGGATCTCCTTGCAGTCCAAGGGACTCTCAAGAGTCTTCTCCAACACCACAGTTCAAAAGCATCAATTCTTTGGTGCACAGCCTTCTTCACAGTCCAACTCTTACATCCATACATGACTACTGGTAAAACCATAGCCTTGACTAGACGGACCTTAGTTGGCAAAGCAATATCTCTGCTTTTGAATATGCTGTCTAGGTTGGTCATACCTTTTCTTCCAAGGAGTAAGTGTCTTTCAATTTCATGGGTGCAATCACCATCTGCAGTGATTTTGGAGCCCAAAAAATAAAGTCTGACACTGTTTCCACTGTTTCCCCATCTTTTTCCCATGAAGTGCTGGGACAGGATGCCATGATCTTTGTTTCTGAATGTTGAGCTTTAAACCAACTTTTTCGCTCTCCTCTTTCACTTTCATCAAGAGGCTTTTTAGTTCCTCTTCACTTTCTGCCATAAGGGTGGTGTCATCTGCATATCTGAGGTTATTGATATTTTTCCTGGCAATCTTGATTCCAGCTTGTGTTTCATCCAGCCCAGCGTTTCTCATGATGTACTCTGCATAGAAGTTAAATAAGCAGGGTGACAATATACAGCCTTGACGTACTCCTTTCCTTATTTGGAACCAGTCTGTTGTTCCATGTCCAGTTCTACCTATTGTTTCCTGACGTGCATACAGATTTCTCAAGAGGCAGGTCAGGTGGTCTGGTATTCCCATCTCTTTGAGAATTTTCCACAGTTCATTGTGATCCACACAGTCAAAGGCTTTGGCATAGTCAATAAAGCAGAAATAGATGTTTTTTCTGGAACTCTCTTGCTTTTTTGATGATCCAGAAGATGTTGGCAATTTGATCTCTGGTTCCTCTGCCTTTTTTAAAACCATCTTGAACATCAGGAAGTTCACGGTTCACGTATTGCTGAAGCCTGGCTTGGAGAATTTTGAGCATTACTTTACTAGCATGTGAGATGAGTGCAATTGTGCAGTAGTTTGAGCATTCTTTGGCATTGCCTTTCTTTGGGATTGGAATGCAAACTGACCTTTTCCAGCCCTGTGGCCACTGCTGAGTTTTCCAAATTTGTTGACATATTGAGTGCAGCACTTTGACAGCATCATCTTTAAGGATTTGAAATAGCTCTACTGGAATTCCATCACCTCCACTAGCTTTGTTCGTAGTGATGCTTTCTAAGGCCCACTTGACTTCACATTCCAGGATGTCTGGATCTAGGTGAGTGATCACACCATCGTGATTATCTGGGTCGTGAAGCTGTTTTTTGTACAGTTCTTCTGTGTATTCTGGCCACCTCTTCTTAATATCTTCTGCTTCTATAAATATGTAGGCAGGGTTGATGAAATTACTAACCAGAGTTCAATACCCCATATCTAGTCACAACTGAGAGGCATTAACACTACTATGCCAGAATTTACAAGAAAAGGGTAGTTACTAGTAGCTGGGAAAAGCCATTTGAAGAAGACAATCTAGTAAGAGCTGTTACCTTTTTTGTTAATGGACTTTTAGGTTTCTTCCCTAATAAAGAAGATGTGATACATATATTGTAATAGAATGTTACTCAGCCCTGAAAAGGAATGAAATTGAATCATTTGTGGAGAGATGGATAGACCTAGGGACTGTCACTCTGACTGACAGGGTGAAGTAAGTCAGAAAGAGAAAAAATATATCATATATTAAGACGTACATGTGGACTCTAGAGACATGGTATAGATGATCTTATTAGTGAAACAGAAATAGAGACACAGACATATACAACAAATAAATGGACACCAAGACAAGGAAAGGCAGAGATGGGATGAATTGGGATTTGGGGGTTGACATATACATATACTGTTGATAGTATGTATTAAACAAGTAAGTAATGAGAATTTACTGTTTAGCTCAGGGAACTAGGTGCCCTGTGGTAGCCTAAACGGGGAGGAAATCCAAGAAAAAGATTTACTTTGCAGAACAGTAGAGACTAACACAATGGTGTAAGGCAACTATGTGCCAATAAAAATTAATTTTAAGAAAAGACCTGTTGCCTCTTATAGGGAAGACAGCCATCCTAGGGGAACAAAACAGTGAAGGAACTGAGCAGGAAAAAGGTAACTTTAGTCTCTTCCAACCCCTTTTCTTTTTATGATGTTTCCTATTGACTGAACCAAACTGGAATTTAAGAGAGCAAAAGAATCAATTGACACAGTTCTTCCCAGTAAGGCTTCTGAGGCCAGTACAGGGCAAAGAGGAGTAGATCTTCAGGTGCAAAAAGAAAACATTCAACACAATGTATTTTTGGTAATAAGTGAAATGATAAATAAGAATATATATATATATATATAATGGAATATTATTTATTCAAAGGAAAAAAGGAAGACCCTGCCATTTGTTACAACATGAATGGACCTTAGAACATTATTCTAAGTGACTTAAGTCGGGGAGAGAAAGACAAATATGAAAGACAAATACTGTATGATATCATTCATATGTGGAATTTTAAAAAGTCAAATATTTAAAAACAGAAAGTAAAGTGGTGTTTACCAGGGTCTGGGGTGGAGGAGGGTGGGATAGCAGAGATGTTGCTTAAAGATACAAATTTGTAACTGGTAGAAAAATTTTGGAGATTAATATACAGTATAGTGAATATAAATAATATATTTTTGTATATGTTAACAATATAACAGTATAAACTACGTCATGATCATCCAACTTACTAAGAGAGTAGATCTGAATTATTCCAAACACAAAAAGAGAAATGTCATCTATGTGATATGAAAAAAAGTGAAAATGAAAGTGTCAGTTGCCCAGTCATGTCCAACCCCCTGGACTTCAGCCCAGCAGGCTCCTATATCTATGGAATTCCCCAGGCAAGAATAATAGACTGGATTGTGATATCCTTCTCCAGGGTATCTTTCCAATCCAGGGATCAAAACCAGGTCTCCCACATTGCAAGCAGATAGATTTTTTACCTTTTGAGCTACTATGCATTGGAGAAGAAATGGCAACCCACTCCAGTGTTCTTGCCTGGAGAATCCCAGGCACAGGGGAGCCTGGTGGGCTGCCATCTCTGGGGTTGCACAGAGTCAGACACGACTGAAGCGACTTAGCAGCAGCAGCAGCAGCAGGAAGCCCTATATGAAGTTAAAGTTATGCTAAACAATTTCTACAATGGTGATTATATTACAGTACATAAATGTATCAAATCAAAATGATATACACATTAAAATTACACATGCCAAATACATTTCAATAAAAAGACAAAATAAATTAGAAATGCCAAATTAAATATCAAAGTGATGATAAATCACTTCTAAAGCTATCATTGCTATTTTATTGTTGTTTAGTCACTAAGTCGTATCTGACTCTTTGTGACCCCATGGATTGTAGCCAGGCTCCTTTGTCCATGGAATTTCCCAGACAGGAATACTGGAATTGGTCACCATTTCCTTCTCCAGGGGATCTCCCCAATCCAGGGATCAAACCCACAACTTCTCCTTGGCTGGCAGATTCTTTACCACTGAGTGCATAATTGCTATTTAAGTACATAACATTTTAGACTGCCCTGGTAGCTTAATTGGTAAAGAATCTGCCGCAATGTGGGAGACTCCAGTTTGATTCCTGGGTTGGGAAGATTTCCCTGGAGGAGGGCATGCCAACCCCCTCCAGTATTATGCCTGGAGAATCCCCATGGCTAGAGGAGTCTGGCAGGCTATAGTCCATGGGGTCACAGAGTCAGCCATGACTAAGCAACTAAGAACAGCATTGCATGTATCATTTTATTTACACTTCTTACAGTTTTTTTTTTAATGAATTTTGTTATTGAGATAATTTTATACCAATGAGGTTCTTAAAACATTATGTTTTCAATCTTTTTATTTCATTATAACTAAAAAGAGTATGACATCTTAAAAATATCTTGGCTTAGTATCAGAATGAGATGATGAGTCAATTTTTTATCTAACAAGCAAAGGACAATTATTCATATTTAATTTTTTTAAGTTGATATAATTTTTCATGAATTTTATTATTTCTATATATTGGATGCCCATCCCTGTAAGAGTGTTACACTTCTATGCTTCATTATTATCGGCATTTGCCATGTAACTAGCTTTGTTAGGGGTTTTCCTCGTGGCTCAGGCAGTGTACAATCTGTCTGCAATACAGGAGACCCAGGTTTAATCCCTGGGTCCATCCCTGGGTTGGATGATATCCTGGAGAAGGGAATGGCAACCCACTCGAGCATTCTTGCCTGGAGAATCCTATGGACAGAACAGCCTGATGGGTTGCATAAAGTCAGATGTGAATGAGCAATTGAGTACTAGCTTTGTCTAGTAAAACATGAGCTGAAATGTTGTGTGTCACTTCTGAACAGAAGTTTAACACCACTTATATGTTTATGACTTACCTGGTGGCTCAGATGGTAAAGCGTCTACCTACAATGTGGGAGACCTGGGTTCAGTCCTTGGTTCGGGAAGATCTCCTGGAGAAGGAAGTGGCAACCCACTTCAGTACCCTTGCCTGAAAAATCCTATGGACAGAGCAGCCTGGTAGGCTACAGTCCATGGGGTCACAAAGAGTTGGACATAACTGAGTGACTTCACTTTCAAATATTTATGCAATTTTGCTTCCCCTCTGCTGTGAGAACATTTACCCATTCTCAGATTTGAGAAGACACATAAAAAGGCATCCTTGAAGCCAATATGTAATGTCAATGAGAAAAAAGCTTGATGGGTATAATTTACCAAGATTTGGGGTTTCCTTATCACTATAGCATATGCTAGTGAAAGCTGAGTAATAAAATTTACTCAGCTTCGATATTTTTTATATTATGACTTACAACAAGCCCTTCAGATAATGAAAACTCAAGTAAGACTAGATAACTTCTTCCATATTTTAGCAAATTCTACAAAATTGCCAAGGGAAGTGTGATGTTTGTTTTTATGACACTGTGGTTGGATGATTAGAATCTTAGTAATGGAGGACACTTCATTATTAGGTCTGTGGATATAGACAGTGATTTCCAAGTGGCAATATGTATTTTGATTTATTAAGACTGTCCTATGAACTATTATAGTTTGTGGCTGTTTTGGCAGAGGTGGATAATCAGGTTGAAGTATTTTTAGAAATATTATCATGAAATTTTATGTTCCAAAACTTTCATGCTGTAACTTGTGAATTATTATTGTGTCATTTTTATAGCAAAGGTGGAAATAAATATGACTCAAATGCTTCATGCTAATAATTCACTCTACATCAGATATTTGTTTTGAGTGATAAATCTACAAGTTTATGGAAATAATTAATGAGGACTAACTGGTTAGATATTTAGCTTTTCATCAGACGAGAGAAATTACAACATAAAACTAATATGGCATATTAATTTTAAGAGTAGATCTACATTATTAATAATTCTAAATATGTTTGATTCTATAACTTCCAAAGTTTATCACATGTATCAACAGAATTTTATTTTATGTTCTCAGTAACAGATTAGTGTGTCAGTTGCCTTTTTAATTTTTATAGCCTTTTGTGAGGTAATATTTGTATCTTCTGAATGTATAATGTAAATCATCATAGGATGTGAATGCAGGACTAAAAGGAAAATAAACAAAAGTGCCATTTTTGCCATGTATCTTATTTATTTGAGATAATGAGCTGTTAAAAGTAACTTGACAGTTTGCTTTTTGAGGTATGAAATAGAGAGGAAAATTGATCCTACACAATTTATATGCACTGAAAAAAATAAAAGTATTGAAAGTATAACCTGAATTAGGACATAAATTGCTGAGACAGTCTAAAAGGAAAGAAATAACAAAATATGAGAAGGATAAAAATGCAGACTGTTTAAATTACATATGATTTAATCATCCACGTATGATGAATATGAAGATTTATAGGTAATGTGACTTAAATATATATTGCAATGAGCAAATAAAACATTCTGCAGGAAGCCTTAAAGGAAGAAAATATCAGATCACTTTTTTGGCAGTGAAAATTAAATATATTTTACATGCATCCTATAAAAGTCAGTAGAAGATGTATTTATTAATACTGTGGCATTATTGGTGAAGCAATTGATTTGGTAATGACCTAAGAAATTTTGGTATCAGTTGTAGAATCCTTGATGAGGGTCATGAACTGCTGTCATGTAAGGACAAAAAATTATAATTGACATAAATTAAGGAAATAATTTTATGATAGCAAAAGATTCCACTGGAACCATTCAAGAGATAGAATAGTGGGTGGGTGGGTGGATGGATGGATGGATGGATGGATAGATGATACATAAGTAGATAGATATTCACCACATTCAATGAATGCTGTAGTAAATGTGTTTAATAGTATATATGCAATAAAAATTTTACATACTGAGGTATGGCTTATACATCATTTAGGTTGAAATTTATGTTAACTAGGACAGTCTGTTTATACCTTTTTTTTTTTTTAAATCATGCATTGCACATCTGCTTTATTCATTAAGGAAATAGGGCTTCCACGGTGGCTGAGCAGGTAAAGAATCGCCTGCAACACAGGAGATGCAAGCGGACATGGGTTCAATCCCTGGGTCAGGAAGATCCCCAGGAGGAGGGATTGGCAACCCACTCCAGTAATCTTGCCTGGGAAATCCCATGGACAGAGAAGCTTGGCGGGTTACAGTCTATAGGATCGCAAAAGAGTAGGACACGACTACGTGCATGTTGCCACCGCATTTTCCAGAAGTAAAGAACATGCACTTTGAAATAGGGATAAATGTCCCCCCCCAACTCCTTCCTGGGATGCCCATGCTAGCATTCCTCTAAAAATAAGGTTCCCTTCCCAGGCACCAAGATCAAGCCGATTCACTTTGTACATGCTAATCTGTCTTTCGAAAACTTGAAGGAATGCTTGTTTTTTGTTCTAACAAGATATAAAACTGTGCTGAAAGCCATGCATCTTCAAAGCATTTATTTCCTTGGTGAAGACTGTACTCCTAGGCTAAAGTCCACAGTGTGGCTTAAATAAAACTCTATTCTATTCTCATAAAAATTTGTATTGATGATTTGGATATATATATATATGATCTATATATATATATATGATCTATATATATATGATTTATGATATATATGCACACTTCCATATATGTGTATATAACACATACACACATATCAAAATCATAACTTTAAATTATTTGAGCCAATTCTTTATATCAAAGTCAAATAAAATAAATTAAAATGACATATAGATCAAGAATAAAAACACTGATCTCAAATGTCTGTTGCTGATGAGTATAAATAGTGCAGTCAAAAATTACATAGAAAGTAACATGCGAAGGACTCATAACATTTGAAAATTATATAATTTACCATAGTTATGATCATGGCACCCCACTCCAGTACTCTTGCCTGGAAAATCCCATGGATGGAGGAGGCTGGTAGGGTGCATTCCATGGGGTTGCTAAGATTTGGACACGACTGAGCAACTTCACTTTCATTTTTCACTTTCATGCATTGGAGAAAGAAATGGCAACCCACTTCAGTGTTCTTACCTGGAGAATCCCAGGGACGGGGGAGCCTGGTGGGCTGCCATCTATGGGGTTGCACAGAGTCGAACACGACTGAAGTGACTTAGTAGTTGTAGTATGGTCAAGTAACTTTGAAAATAGTTATATGCTTAAATCCATATGCAAACATTTTAAGTATTCAGAGAAAGACATATCTTCTTATGCATCTAAAACTAAGTGATTCGAGATCAGAACAGTCTATTACAATATAGCTTGCAAAGTCAAACCAAAAAATATTATGGATATTGCAATTGATATTTAGGCAAACACTTGAAACCTGTAATTTACAATGTGTTTTGCAAAATGTTTTGATTAGGTAGGAAGGTCTTCTTTTGACAAGTGAGGGTTGAGTAGAGAGCTGAATGAAATAGTGTTACATACCTTAATCTAGAGGAAGAAACTTCCAGAAAAAGATGGAGCATTAAACACAAAGATCCAGAGGCAGAATATGAGTTAATTTTTTAAATAAATAAATCCACACTTCCTGATTATGATGAAATAACTAGCAAAAGAATAATTTTATGCTGATATTCTTATAAGGATACCTGTCAGCTGCATTTTTTGAGTGATATTCACTGTTCATGTTGTTCTTTAGTCTTAATTTGATTTATCATTCTTACAATACTTCTCCCTTTCTGATGTAACTTCTTCTCTTTGCCCGCAACCATATCTCTGTTATAACCTTTATTGACCACACCTCTATCACAGTCCTTTATCTACCCTTACCATAATCACTGGTTAAAAAAATTAAAGTGACAAAGACAGTCAAAATTTTTAAATTATTTTAAAAGTCATTGCTTCTCAGAATTGTGTCTCAGTTTGACAGTGTACAAAATAGAAACAGTTCCTATATTATTTTCAAAAAGACCATAAAACCACACCTTGCGTTTAATACACACCTCTATTATTTTGTTAGGAACAAATTTCACAAGAGAACTAGGGAACAAGGTACTAGATTTATTAACGTAATAAAAAATCTTTACCTAATCAAGCTGCTCTTTCCCATGTGGGCATGCTCCTCAGTAAGCCATGTGGAGGTGGAGCCATAGAAGTGACTGGATGAAGAAAGCTCCCTGGACAGTCACTTTAAACAGAAGCTGCTTTCGATTATTAAAAAAACCAAAAAAGTATTTTACTCCCCATCCAGGTGTCTTAATTCTTCCTCTGTTGCTTCTTTTTCTAATTTCATACCCTAAAAGATCCTTTGTTTACAGAAATTATTCTGGTTGGTTGCTCTTTCCACCAAGCCCTTTAATATTTATGTCTAATGATAGCAACACTTGAACATAAGAAAGAATAAGAAAATGTAGTGTGTTGTGTCCCATCGTTCACCACGGAATTTTGTTTTTGTATACTTCAAGACAGTATTGAAGAAAGGTTTTAAAAATATTCCTCCTCAGTGTTCCATTTTGCATTCTTTCTTTTCTTTCCATTAAATCAGCTTTTACCTAATTTTTTAATTCCCATACTATTGATCTAAAAGAAACCCTAAAATGGTTGTTTTTTCCTTTCACTGAGCCAAACAAACTATAGGGAAAAGGCAATCCAATATTTCATCATTTCATCATACTTTTTTCAAATACTAAAAATTAGTTTACAAATATAAGACATTTTATTTATATTATTTTTAGAATTTGTGTACAAGCTATTTCTTGGGGTCTGTCTCCTATGCATGTGTGTCTAACTGCTGTGATTACACATAAATAAGAGGTAGTCATTATCATTAGTAAGTGTGGTAATTGCATAGGGAGAAATATTAGTGGCTAGTGAAAATAACAAGCAGTAGTAACAACGGTAAAGATAAGGAAACATTATTATGAGGGCTCAAAGTAAAAGCAGAATATATTTTTGAGAAAACTATTTCTACCCAAGTTAGGCACGTAGAAGCACCTAGTCTTCTCATGGTATACATTTTCGAATGATTTTCTGGCTCATTTTTTGGAAAACAAATCTTTAACATCATGAAACAGGATCCTGGAATTTCAAAGTAATCAGTTAACTTTAAAACAAAGCATTTTAATTAAAATTTAAATAGGGCATGTATTAACAGAGACTTTGTCACAGCAGGATTTGATACACTGTTTAAACATCAACTGTCATTGTTACAAACTTTGTAGAGCAAAACCCTTTGTTTTTATTCAAATTGTTCATGGAGATCTCATATTGCTACTTTGATACTTACCCAAAAAATGAAAAACTTGGCAGAGCTCATGAAGACTATCATAAAATTATATTACCAGTACTTTTAATAAAGCTGATTAATTTAAAAAGGCAAAAACAATCAGTTCATAACATGTTATTGCTTCACAAACATAAGATACTTCATATTACTTTTAGGGGAAATAGCTTCAGGATTTTTGTTGAGTTAACTCTTTTGATTCATGTTATTCTTGTATTTATTCATCCAGCAAATAAATATTCAGCACTTCCCATGGGTCCAGCACTGGCCTAATACTAGAACCACAAATATTAAGATACTCTCTATACCATATATAATAATGAGAAGAGCATGAGGAGGCAGTTAAATATATAATTAGAATGCAAAGCAACATTAGCAATGCCCGAGATATAAAATATTGTGTGAGTGAACCATAAAAACGTATATTTTAGAATGCTTTCCCGATACATTTATGCCTAAAAAATTATAGGTTCCAAAGTGGTTTGTGTGTGTGTGTTCATCAAATCTTAGTTCTGTTGTAGAATGTAAGAGAAAGAAAAAACTTGGTCAAGAATAAGTTATTGTTTGTAATGACATAAAGCACATTAACGCCCATAAGAGAAAACCACAATAAGCATAAATCTATCTATCTAACAGACAGATTTATAGTTATCTAAAAAAGCCTTTTTCAATAGTATTCTAGACATAGATTTTCTCCTGTGTAAATCTGTAAATTCCATGTATCTATGCATCTCCCTACCTACCTACCTAATCATCTTACTATTATATACCTTGTACCTTCTACAAACTTTGATTTTGTAGAGGAAATAAGAGTATTACACCTTTAAAAGGATTGTTATTTTAATCTAGAATTAATTGTAATTGATTCTACATTTCTGGGCAAAGACTTAGTTCATATAATTGGGGAAATAAAATCCTATACATAAAACTCAAAAATTTGCAAATTGCCTTCCTTCTAATGCTCCAATTGCCATAAACTTTTGATTTTAAAGAAATTTATAACACACTGATCTCACCACCTTTTTTTTAAACTGTTTCCAACTTTTTATGTTCTCACATCTTATCTAAGCCTAATTTCTGTAATAATTTATCATAATTATTTAAAGGTATTTACCCTCAAGAATTTGAATCTTCTCTTATGTTGTTGTGCTTTTTAAACAAACAAACTTAAAATTTCCAAATTCAGCTTTCTGTTTATCTTGCCTGTACTAGGATAATGCAACAGGGCTTACATAAAACCCTCACAACGCTGACTGGTCCTTTCTTCCTTCTTCAGTTAGCCAAGCTCCCACTTTTGTATTGGATACAATTCAAGAAATTGCTTCAGCTAATTCTTCCCTTTATATCCATGTCAAATTTTCCCTCTCTTCTGGATGATTGCTATCAGTATAGCATCATGCTATATATTTTTTGTGATACAAAAAGAAAACAGAGATGAAGAAAGAAACATCTTAAATCTATTTATGTTTCCAGCTCCTGATCTGAACTCTTTTCCTTTAGACAAAATTTTCTTGAAATAATGGTGTGAGTGCATTGTTTTGAGTTTTTTTCCCACTATTCTCTATTGAACATGTTCTTAGGTTCCATCCCTATTATTCCACTGAAACTTTTCTTCTTAGGAAGGACACTTTTAACCTTCACATTGCTAAATTAAATTATCATACTAAAATTCTTATCTGTTTTGACATAGAAATAGCATTTGAAAAAGTGCATCATTTTCTTATCTGTGAGACTGTTCACTTATAAAATACAGTAAGATTATACCATTGGACAGGACAACCAAATCTATAAGGTGTTGGTTGACAGTTATATTGTGAAAAAAGTGAAAATGTTAGTCTCTCAGTTCGTCCAACTCTATGCGACTCCATGGACTTTACCCCATCAGAGTCCTCTCTTCATGGAATTATCTAGACAAGAATACTGGAGTGGATAGCCATTCCCTTCTCCAGTGGACCCTCCCTTCTCCAGTGGATTGAAACTAGGTCTCCTGAATTGCAGGCAGATCCCTTACCATCTGAGCCACTATTGTAAGATGTTAATTTTCCTCAAATTAAGAATTAACCTATAAATTCAAAATAAATCCAAGTAAAATTTTAAATTCTTTTATTTCTTTTGTTATATCTTTAACTGTATTTAGGCTAACAGAAAAGTTACACAAATAGTACAAAGAGTTTTCTTAACATTCTTTACCCCACTCATATAACTATGAAATAATTATCAAGAAAAGAAAATTATCATGATTAAGCATGCTTCACAGTGTCAAATGTTGTTGACAAGACCCATCACTAGATGCTAAAATTAGTGGCTGGAAGTATGAGGAGAAAGAACAATCAATCATATACCCTTCAAAGTATAACCCAGGGGGACTCTATGGAACTTTCCTGGATCAAACCTTTCCCCCATATCCTCTGCTTTAGTTCCTCTCTGAAGTACAGAGATAATAGAATCCGATGCACATTTTCAGTTGTTTTACAGATGCTAAACCCATCACCAATGGAAGAAATTATCTGATGATGCAGTAGCACCTCAGACCTACTGAAGCCTAGGGACTGATCATGTTAAACCCTGTGACACAGCACTGTTACCTCACCATCAACCAAGGAGAGGATTGTGCAAGAACTGATCAAGTACAATGGGACTCCACCTCCCTCATTTTGCCTTTAAAAATGCATCAGAGAAACCCATCAGACAGCCGGGGCTCTCTGAGCACTAGCTGTGCTGAGCTCCTTGCCTGGTGCCCTGAAGTAAGGGCTGCACTTATCTTCACCACAACCGAGTGTCAGTAGATTGGCTTTACTGCAGGGGGGCTAGCCGTTTGGTTCAGTTAAAAAAAAAAGTATCATTTGCAAGTGAAATTGAAAGTGAAAGTTGCTCAGTCATGTCCTACTAGAGACCCTGCAGTCCATGGGATTCTCCAGGCCAGAGTACTGGAGTAGGCACCCATTCCCTTCTCCAGGGGATCTTCCAAACCCAGGTCTCCCAAGTTGCCGGCAGATTCTTTACCAGCTGAACCACCAGGGAAACCCATCAACTGCAAAAAGAAAGATAATTAATTTGCAGTGGAGAAATTTGACAGACAATAACTTAATCAAATGATCAAGATAAATATCACCGGTAACCTTCAGAAGATTTGATATCATAACCTGCTAGCATTATACATTGCAAAGACTACATCATCTATGTGGGATTCTTGACAAAAAAGCCACATCTAACACGGGTCATGAGAAAACAGTGGAAAATCTCAATTAAAGTGAGTTTTATAAAATAATTGATCAGTATTCTTTTGAAGATTGTTAAGATTACAAAAGATAAGCCAAAGCAAGAGTAATTAATAATGTTTGAGAAATTCTATAAACTCACTTTAAAATTTATATGAAGACTTCTAGGTTTAAAATAGCCATGCCAATCTTAAAAAATTAGATGAAGATAAAAATTATGCTCCATGAGATGTTAAGATACAGAACAATTTCTTGCATAATTAATATGGAATAAGAGCAAAAGAATATAATTGAACTGTGAAAATTTTGAGAGCTAAAAAGTAAATTCATAAAATTTCAGAAATCTTATATATAATAAAACACAATATAGAGAGAAAACTTTAATAATTGTATAAAGAATAAATGACATATAATATAGGGAAAAATAAACATGGATTCTTCCCTAAAATACCATCTTATTTAAGGGACTTAGTGTCTTGGAACCAGTTGTCCATGGATACCAAGGGATGACATGTTTTTGATAGATTAAATAAACAAACATTATTTGAGATATTATATAGGTAAGAAAATATAGAATAATATTTTTGTGATGTGCAGATGGGGAAAGATTTCATGTAAAAACCTGAAAAGAATACATCAAGGCAACTATACTGTCTTTGATTACAGCAAAGTTACAAATTTCTGTGCAATAGACACCTGGGACAAAGTTAGTCTATAAAAAACAGAATGCGGAAGATATTTTCTATCTCGAACATTACCAGTGTTTTAGTCTAGAAGGCAAAAGAACTACAAATTTATCAATATGTTGATTACAAAGTAATCCCAATGGAAAAGATCATGGGCAAACAGCATGACAGACAATTTATAGAAGAGAAAACACAGGAAGCTACAAGAACTCATATATCCAAAGATACTGATTACCATTAGCATGCAGAGAGATACAAAGTAAAACAAACAATGAGCTGTCACTTTAAACATATTAGAAAACACAATAAGCTGGGTAATGGACAAGGTTAGGAACATGAAGCTGAAGGACTTACGCACTGCTGGTGGGTGGGAACATCAATCATGTATGTTTATCACATCATTATTTGTGGAAGCAATCTACTGCTTATCTCTGAAAAAATGGATAATTAAAATGTGGTAGTTGCTGATGGAGACAGCCTTAACTTTTGCCTTTGTTTGCCTTTGTTTGACTAAACTTCTTCCTGACTCTAGGCTCCTTAGCACCTTTCTTTTTCTTATTTACATTAGAAAACTTGGAATTGTAAATTCTCTTCTCTTATGAGATGTAAATCTCCTCTCTTGCTTACTCAGAAGGACCTAGGGAGCCATCCTTGTGAAATGTAATCATTAAAGGATATAGTACCCCCATGCCCCAGTCTCTGGGGGAGGATAGGAGCCTAATTTAGATAAGGGGTAATTAGCAAACGCAGATGACCTAATCACATAGATCAATTTCCCCTTTAATATACACAAGCCCTTTCCCACTAGCTCACTGCAGAGCTTAGAAACTCTCCCGCCTGTTGTTCCAGGGAAGTTGACTTTAATCTCTGCTCTGGTACAATAGCTTTCACTTCTATTGCAATAATCTTGAATAAGGTTTGCCTGGCCTTTGAAAATCTGTCCATCTAGCTTTTATTTTTCAATACACACTTTGGAGTATGACACAACAGTTAGGAACAATGGGAAAGAGGTATAATTAAAGACCAGGTTTTCAGAGCACAAAGCTTATTGAAAAAAAAAGTGAGAAATTGAATAAGATATTTAACTCTTCATTTATGTGATAGTTTTATGTTAAAAGCTCAGTACAGGAAGTCCCCTACTTATGAACTTTCAAACTGTGAACTTTCAAAGATGTGAACGTGCATTTGCATGTCCAGTCCCATAAGTTATTTCACATGTCTGGCGTACATTGTCACTTGTGCGCATCCTTACAAGTGGTTGTGCTTTGGGCTACTTTACAGTACTGTGTAGAGTACGGTAGTACTGTATCTTTATTTCTAGCCTAAGATGTTTGGAAGTAATCACAAAAGCAGTGGTGATGTAGTCAGTACTGCTTAGAAGCACCAAGAGAGATAAGAGGAAGAAGTAGCTGAAGAACCAAAGAGATTCAATGATGCAGGATGCCAAAAGGATTTTCTTTATTTGAGGAGGCACTGTTAGAGGCAAGGGATCCAAAAGTAAAATAGTACACGAAGCTTGAAGCACCCATTCAGAATGCATTGAGTGCCACTGTGTAGTCTATGATGAGAAAAAAAGAGATACTACCCAAACAACAGTGGATCATTTTTCAAACAGGGATGATAGAATTAAATCCAGCAAGGTGTCAGAACCTGTTCCATCAATGGTAAGCAAGTATAAAATTGCAGCTTTCTGTCTCCTATTGCTGACGATCCTTCAGCTCTACCATCTCTCACCTTGTCTCCCTCCTCCAGTCAGTAACTCTTCTTGCCTTTTCACTCAATGCCAGCCTGTGCATGCCAGCTCTTGTACTATATACTACTGCATTTCTCACGGTACTGTTCAGTTCAGTTCAGTAACTTAGTCATGTCCAACTCTTTGCGACCCCATGAACTGCAGCATGTCAAGCCTTCCTGTCCATCACCAGCTCCCGGAGTCCACCCAAACCCATGTCAGTTGAATCAGTGACACCATCCAACCATCTCATCCTCTGTCATCCCCTTGTCCTCCTGCCCCCAATCACTCCTAGCATCAGAGTCTTTTCTAATGAGTCAGCTCTTCGCATCAGGTGGCCAAAGTATTGGAGTTTCAGCTTCAGCCTCAGTCCTTTCAATGAATACCTAGGACTGATTTCTTTAGGATGCACTGGTTGGATCTGTTTGCAGTCCAAGGGACTCTCAAAAGTCTTCTCCAACACCACAGTTCAAAGGCATCAATTCCTCTGTAATCAGCTTTCTTTATAGTCCAACTCTCACATCCATACATGACCACGGGAAAAACCATAGCCTTGACTAGATGGACCTTTGTTGGCAAAGTAATGTCTCTGCTTTTGAATATACTGTCTCGGTTGGTCATAACTTGCTTTCCAAGGAGTAAGCGTCTTTTAATTTCATGGCTGCAATCCCCATCTGCAGTGATTTTGGAGCCCAGAAAAATAAAGTCTGACACTGTTTCCTCATTCATTTGCCATGAAGTTATTGGACCAGATGCCATGATCTTCGTTTTCTGAATGTTGAGCTTTAAGTCAACTTTTTCACTCTCCTCTTTCACTTTCATCAAGAGGCTTTTTAGTTCCTCTTCGCTTTCTGCCATAAGGGTGGTGTCATCTGCATGTCTGAGGGTTATTGATGTTTCTCCCGGCAATCGTGATTCCAGCTTGTGCTTCTTCCAGCCCAGGGTTTCTCATGATGTACTCTGCTTATAAGTTAAATAAGCAGGGTGACAATATACAGCCTTGACGTACTTCTTTCCCTATTTGGAACCAGTCTGTTGTTCCATGTCCAGTTCTACCTGTTGCTTCCTGACCTGCGTACAGGTTTCTCAAGAGGCAGGTCAGGTGGTCTGGTATTCCCATCTCTCTTAGAATTTTCCACAGTTTATTGTGATACACACAGTCAAAGGCTTTGGCATAGTCAATAAAGCAGACATAGATGCTTTTCTGGAACTCTCTTGCCTTTTCAATGATCCAGTGAACGTTGGCAATTTGATCTCTGGTTCCTCTGCCTTTTCTAAAACCAGCTTGAACATCTGGAAGTTCACGTATTGCTGAAGCCTGGCTTGGAGAATTTTAAGCATTACTTTACTACTGTACTATAAGGTTGAAAATGTTTCTTTGATTATGGTGTTTTTTGTATAGTATTTTTGTGAAAGTATTATAAACCTGTTATAGTACAGGACTGTGTAGCCTGTTGAGTTAGTTGGGTATTTAGGCTAACATTGTTGGGATATTGAGTCTGGATTTTGGAGGTCTGAGCAAGATGAACAAATTGGATTTGGGAGCATACTCTTGGAACGAAACTTATTCATATGTAGGGGACTCACTCTAATTCTACTCTTTTTACAATACATAAAAAAAGATAACATATAAAGTCAATACATACTATTGGAGCAGAGAAATGAGTGAGATAATGAAATGAAAGTAATAAATGAATTAAGTAATTAAGCAATAGGAATTTTCAAAGACCAATCATGACAGTGTACTATTATGTGCTGGTGAATATGATTAACTCAAACCTCTGCATCTGAGGTAAGACGATATCTGCCAACAGATAAACCACTTTTAATCAACTGGCTTTAGAAATATCAGTATCTTTTCTTTTTTTCCTACCTTTCTAGCTGTTTATTCCTTAATTGCCTTATCTTAAACACTGGAGAGAAGAGTGAAAAAGTTGGCTTAAAGCCCAACATTCAGAAAACGAAGATCATGGCATCCGGTCCCATCACTTGATGGCAAATAGATGGGGAAACAGTGGAAACAGTGTCAGACTTTATTTTCTGGGGCTCCAGAATCACTGCAGATGGTGACTGCAGCCATGAAATTAAAAGACGCTTACTCCCTGGAAGAAAAGTTATGACCAACCTAGATAGCATATTCAAAAGCAGAGACATCACCTTGCCGACTAAGGTTCGTCTAGTCAAGGCTATGGTTTTTCCTGTGGTCATGTATGGATGTGAGAGTTGGACTGTGAAGAAGGCTGAACGCCGAAGAATTGATGCTTTTGAACTGTGGTGTTGGAGAAGACTCTTGAGAGTCCCTTGGACTGCAAGGAAATCCAACCAGTCCATTCTGAAGGAGATCAACCCTGAGATTTCTTTGGAAGGAATGATGCTAAAGCTGAAACTCCAGTACTTTGGCCACCTCACGCGAATAGTTGACTCATTGGAAAAGATGCTGATGCTGGGAGGGATTGAGGGCAGGAGAAGGGGACGAAAGAGGATGAGATGGCTGGATGGCATCACTGACTCGATGGATGTGAGTCTGAGTGAACTCCGGGAGTTGGTGATGGACAGGGAGGCCTGGTGTGCTGCGATTCATGGGGTCACAAAGAGTCGGACATGACTGAGCGACAGAACTCAAGTGAACTGAAACACTGGAGAGACTCAGAACTTAGTCCTCAGGCCTTTTGTCTACTCTACATACTTGCACTCCTTGGTGACTCTAACCTCATGGCATTCCACACAATCTGGTGATGAATGTTTCACAAATTCACCTTTTCCAGACCTCCAAAAATGAACTCAATATCCCTCTACCTACTAGCTCTCTTTTTGGGTATCTAAAGGACTTTGAACACTTAACATGTTCACAAAACAGTTGCCAACCTTTCCCTTGTCCACAAAATGTAAAAATAAAACCCACTTATTTTGCAGTCTTCTACTTCTCAGTAATTTGCATATACCTGAATGCATCCACTTGTGTTGGTCTACATCCTTGACGTTTAAGCAATCTCTTCTTTGACAACTTCATCCAACTGGATAGCCAATAATGTTTACTATCTACAGCATACATGGAGATCCAAAACGAACTTATGGTTGCTGGGGAAGGTGACAGTCAGGGTCTTTGGGATGGTCATGTACACACTGCTATATTTAAAATGGATAACCAACCAGGACCTACTTTATAGCACATGGAACTCTGCTCAATATTATGTGGCACACGATGGGAGGGGGCTTGGGGGAGAATACATGTAAATGTATGGCTTAGTCGCTTCACTGTTCACCTGATACTACAACAATATTGTTATCAGCTATACCCCAATATAAAATTAAAAAGTTTAACGTTTGGGAAGATATTAAATAAAAACGGATAAACTTAAAACACGTGGAGATCTTGACAACCTCTCACCACCTCTACTTCATCACCCAATTTCAACCACCATCATCCTTTGCCTGAATTTCCATAAGAGACACCAAATTGGTCTCCCTGCTTCTATGTGTGCCCCTAAGAACAGTATTCTCAGCAGCCAGAGGATCTCATTAAAACATAACACAGATTATGCCAATTCTTCTCTCAAAACTCTAATGTTTATTATTAATATCACAATAAAGGTCAAATTTAAGACAATTACAGAAAATGTTTCATGTGGCCTAAAATTTTTAACATTTCAGCAAGGCCAGCTACTCATTTATGAGCTCCAGTCTTCCCAGGTGGTGCTAGTGGTAAAGAACCTGCTTAGCTGCAATAAAAATGGGTTCAATCCCTGGGTCAGGGAGATCGCTTGGAGGAGAGCATGGCAACCCACTCCAGTATTCTTGCCTGGAGAATCCCATGGACAGAGGAGCCTGGTGGGCTACAGTCTATAGTGTTGCAAAGAGTCAGACACTACTGAAGCAACTCAGCGCACACACATACAGTACAAAATAAAAATGTACAGTAAAAAATTTCCTTGTTTAAAATCAGGAAAAATGTGTTCTTAAGCATACTGAAATATAAAACTTTTATCTTTATTCCTCCATCAGCTTATGTTTTGTTAAAGTCATTTAAGTAAACAATAATTAACTTTTAAAATTTTTCTGTAAGTTTCATTATCCATATGGATGCTAGTTTTATCGCAAATATAAGAGCATGTGTCATATACCTAAACACTAAAATTAACAATAGATATTTTATAACTTCTATATTTGTGTATATTTCTTTCTTCCAGAACAGTTGAAATACTGCTGAAAACTGTTTATTTCACTTTTTGATAAGCTCCAATTTTACTAATATTCTCTACTTTCAGTCTATGGATGCATATGGAAAGACAAAGAAGCAGACCTATCATTTGTCCAACTTTTCCCTTCTGTCATCATTGTCATGGCAGTAGTTGGATAATACAGGGAAATAAAATGAGTGAGAAAGATATGATAGAGTCATATGGTTGCTTTAAAAAAAATAATACAACTGTCTAATTTCTGTGCTTAAAGTAAATTCTAGTTAAAGAAGAAAGTTGGGTTTCTCAAGACTGTCAGTGCCCCACTTACTAACTGACAGATATTTCACTCCTGTCTCATGTTTGCTTTGAGTCTTGCTGAATACCCATGTCATTGTCCACTGATATTCTGTGTTCATGAGGAATTTGACTCCTGCACTACATGAAAGTGATTGCAAAAAGGCTGTGAGCATGAATGTTACTATTTCTCTTCTGCCCACATGCATGTTCCATTTCTCCATTAGATTTCACTTACAAAACACACGTTTACCAACAAAATTGGTAAAAATGTCAAGATGGCAACAGCAAAGCATTAAACCCAGTAGAAAATTCTTGTGAGCATGGCATGCGTGCTGTTACTTCAGTTGTGTCCAACTGTGTGACAATATGGACTGTAGCCTTCCAGGCTCCTCTGTCCATGGGGTTCTACAGGCAGGAATACTGGAGTGGGTCGCCATTTCCTCCTCCAGGGGATCTTCTTGACCTGGGAACTGAACCTGTGTCTCTTACTTCTGCATTGGCAGGCAGGCCCTTTACACTAGCACAACCTGGGAAGCCCTGTGAGCATGGGGCCCTATGTAACTAAGCAGGTTTCACCCGCATGAAGCAGACTGTTCAGGCTTCATCCTTCATGACTCCTCCCCTCGTCCCTTATGCTCTGTGTGAACAGCTTGGTTTCCTCACGACCCCTGAATGCGGCAAGCATGTTTTTGCCTGAGGGCCTATGCACTTGCTTTTCCTTCAGACATTTGCATGGCTTCCTCCCTTTCTCCTTCAGTCTTTATTGCAATATCACTTTCTCAGCCAGTTCCTTCCTGGGTGTCCTCCTTAAACTGCATTTTCTTTACCCCAGAATAACTCATCCCATGATTCTCTATTTTTCTCCACTGAAGAGCCTTTCTTTATGTGATATCTAGTACAGCACACTATGAATTTTATTTATTTATCTTGTTACATACCTCTCCCACTGGAATGTAAGCTTTGTAAGGTGAGGGAATTGTGTCTGTTTTGATGTTTGCTTTTTCTCCAGGATCTATAATTATTAGTGGCAAATATAATGTGTGCAATAAATATTTAATAAATGAAGTAATGTCTTGTACTTGGGCCAGTGCTAAAGTGGAATTAAATCAAATAAACAACAGAAGCGATAGCCAGGAACAAAATAGGAGTGGGGATCCAACTTTCAGCAACAGTAGGAATATTAAGTCAAAGACAGAGGTGGCCAGAATTAATGTGAGCCCTTGAATAGTACTGTCTGTAGATACCAGCAGGTGGGATGTTCACTTTGGACTCCATGCCTGAGAGGGTCCCAGTATACTTTGCCATATCTTTGTGAAAACTTTCAAAGTCCTGTAGTATTCTGAATCCCAGCTCTCCATTTCAGGAGCATGGACCTAGTTTTGGGGAATAGTCAAGAGAGATTTCCTTTTAGCAATATAAAATCTCTTTCATGAGACTGTGAAACAGTGGGCCAATGGAATGGTGCTTTTGTGACATTTTGGATATCTTATTCATTAGACAGGAAAAATTCAAGGTGGAGACTACCAATGGCCCAATGATGACCCTTGGGTTGGAGCTCCACACCTGTAAGTATTCTGTGATGGCAACTCCAGTCTACATACTCCAAAGTGGAAAGAGTGGTGGCAGGCACCCCTTAGCTTGAACTCCCACAGCCAGTATTCAGGATGCTCAGCTTCTCCTTTTATTTACTCCATACCATATCTCAGGCAATAGTCCACGGTGCCCACACCTATCTCCCGCAAGAGCTCTGAAACATCAGTGGACTATTGAAATCAGTGCTCTCTCTTTTGGACAACTGATATTGTTATCCTGTTTCCTTCCAGGATGATTTTTTTTTGCCATGCCAGGTGAGATACAGACAGAATACAACCACTCTTTTTGTTCTTCCCATTGACTTGTTGCCTAACCTTTCTGCTGGTTATGGCATATGGAAGAGTAATATGCCATCAACATTAAAAAGGTTAAATTCTAGAAACAATAATTATTGTTTAATTATAATAATAAAATAAAAGCCTGAATATTTTAAGAGAAGTCATGGTTGGATGATGTTTCATTCTATGTTTATGCTATAAAAGTTAAAGTAGTATTTTAACATGAACAGAATAAAATATTCACCTTTTTTTTGTTTTGCATTTATAGTCATTTTCAGTCAACCACAGTAGCAACCTTTGAGAGAGTCAGTAGAAATCAGCATTCATAGCCAGCATGCAGGTTAATGCAGCATTGTAAGTAATGATGTAACTGCCTTTAAATAAATGGTATTAGGCAACTACAGAAGCACAAATATCTACCTTGTTTCAATACAAATAAGTTCTAAGTTGTCTTGGCACTGTGAGCAGTAAGATCATTGCTCTCTTTTATAGTGGAATAAGTTAATCAGAAAGAGTACAGTTAACAATAAAAACTGAGGTCACAAAGAGTCAGACATGACTGAGCGCACACACACATGCACACACATACACACAACAATAAAATATGTTTCTTAGACGCATATGAATAGAAACTGGTGCCTGAATACCATGAAGAATCTTTACATGCACTGATGATTAGACAATAAACAAACATGTAATTTTTTATTCCAAATCTTCATCAGTAAATATACTTCAGATAAGCTCATGAGTTTTATAATCCACTTTAAATCAAACTGCTTATATAAACAGAGGTTGCAACAAAAAACTATTTGCCTGAAGATGCACACACACTAGAGGGTGGTCCCACCTTTGATAATTTCCAGATTTAATGGAGAATTTAATAGACTTCCCAGGAAAAGTGGGGTTGAGACACTGTTTCACTGCTCAGGGTTCCCCAGGTGATGCCTAGGATAGCTGATCTTAAGTTTTGAACAAGAAGGTAAGGCAGAAATATAACTGCCTTACCCTCTGTGTAACCTCAATCAAGTAATTTAAATTCTCTTTACTTTTTCTTACTTGCAAAAATGGTTAATTGGATCAGATTAATAGTAAGATCCTGTCTAAGATTTCATTTCAATTCTTTGGCTCTTCCTTGAGGTGACTTTTTGCCTTCATTTCTTCAACTATATCCTGGGAATGGATGTCAACTATATTTCCTTAGAACATAATAAAAACCAGTTAACTAATAATCTGAACTCATGAATTTCTTTTAGGAGCAGAGATTATTAAAGAACAACTTTGAAAAAAAATTATTATATACAAGTTTTTCCCCCCAATATGTGGTTACTTCAAGTTGTAACTAAAAGGGAAGTTAATTCAGCTTGGTTTTAAATACCCATAAGAGGGTGCAAAGTCAACATCTAAAAAAGGAACCTATTAAAAACACATACAAAGGAAAATTGCAGTCAAGCAGCTACACCATCTGGGTCATATGAAAATGAGACGTAGTGATGAGTGTCTGCATGCTGATGGTGCTGCAGACAGAATCAGCTCACTGTCTCTCCAAGCAGTCATGTGTACAGATTAATGAAGAGAGGTGACAGAATCAAACTTCCCGCTGACTTCTGATGGATAAGCTATTTTGCTCCATCATTGCCTCAGCTTTGCTTACAGGATAGTAGATTCACTCTAGCATGTGCTTTTCCACTAATTGTTTTGACTAAATGAACCAAATCTCGTGGCAAAAGGTGCCAACAACATCTGGTAGCTCTAAATCAGAATCAGTGTGGATAAACTCAGCCATGCTGTCTTTTACTCCTAGATGATCACAAATAAGCCTGCTGTCACTGACCCAACAAAAGATGACCCGGCGTTACCACTTTGTCAGGAACATTTCTTACCGATTTTAAAGCTATTTTCTGTTATCCTAGATTCAAGATTGTTTCTGAAGTCAATGGAACTATTTTTATTGTGTTCTTTTCTAATAGGTTTTTTTTTGTAGTTTTAACCACCAAACTGTCTCAGACTCAGGCCGAGAATTTTACTAACAGTCATCTTTTACTCACAAGGCAAGTTAAAATTAAAGCCATTAAATATATTCTGGAGCGCTGGAATACTTTTTACCTTCAAATTTCTGCTTTCACTTGAAACTTTACTGAAACTTATTATCCTTAAAGTACAGAATCAAGTAAATATTTTAAAGGCTAAGACATATGAGTTTGGGGCCCCTGGCCCCTGGGTGGAACTTAAGTCTACAAAGCCAAACAACAATTAGCTATTCACTCAGACACAACTTATCTTTGCTGTCAGATTCAGCTACTTATTGATTCCTGAATATACTAAGGTACATTTGTGGAAACTGCAAAAAGACACATGAATTACAAACTGCATAGATTTCTCCAGGCTAAATGGCATCAGGGCTAGTGCACAGCTTTTGGCAAACTAAGTCCAGACAAGAAATCAGTCTCTGATCCCTCTGAACCTTTGTACAGTGCATTTATTCAAAACGTATAGACAGGCTGTTACCTGCTGAAAATTTATAAGATTTGTGAGGACCTGGGGCGAGAGGTAAATTAGAAGTTTGTAGACAGTACCTGAAATATTAATATATTTTTGTGCATATATACATACATACATATATATACCAGGATATATATTCAAATATATAGATATTTAAATCCACAGTAAAAAAATAAAAAAAAAAATTTCTCTACCTTGTCCAGTCGATCATCGTGCAGATCTTCTGAGGAAATATGGCTGTAGAATTAGAAAGACAATTGATCTTCATAAGAAACTAGTAAGGAAACACACACTGTACTGAGAATCAAACTAAAATATATCCTAATCTTTCAATACTTTGGCTCTTTTGTAGTAGCGAAAATTATTTTCCCTTTAGAGAAACTTTCCATGATATAAAATTTAGCATATTAAAATGTTATTAAAAAATTAACATCTACAATTGACTTATTTCAATCATATCCACACTCTGTTTCAGGAGCAGAATTTCTCATGTTAATTAGATCTTCTAAATCATTAAGATAATAGGAAGGAGCTATAGTAAATTGCTCTACGATGAAGTTTTGAATAATTTAATGTTACTGATGGTCCATAGTAAAAATTTCAAAAAAGCATTTTTAAATTCTATAAAGCAAAACAATTTGGTTGTCCCTCTTTTCTTTATTATACATGCCTTGAGCTTCAATTTATTAAATTTTTATTTATATTAGATCAAGGTATACCAAGTCAAGAAGAAAGGAAAAAGAACTAAAAGAAAGTGAACTAAAGACTGATTTCAGTATAACTTTGCTCTATCTCCCCTCCCAACCCCAAGTCCTTAGTGACTTAGATGCAACAATATCTGTTTTTAGAAATATTGATTCAGAATATCTCTGCTTGCAATAAAACTTCATGTATGCGAGTTTTATTTTATTAATATATTTTGGCCTCTTTTGAACTTTTATCACAAGACAAATATGCCATTACTTCAAATTTTCAAAGCCAACTTTGAAAATAGATATACCTTATTCAAACCTTTTCCTTACATTTTTAAAATATGTTAGTAAGACAGGCAGTGATTAACATTCTCCTAAGAAGCTCTTGAAAATAGCTAAAATTATGTATTTCTTTACTATTTAATTATTTAATATCTATTTTATTTACTCCCTTTGTATAGGTAACCGAGAATTATATTGGTTTATATGCATTGCTCAAAGACATTTTTACTTTACTAACTAAGTAAATACCCACAAATAATAAGTGGTATCACCTTAGTGCTTTAAGTTCATTCTTAATGTGTCAATACTATGTAAGACACTGCCACAGTGAAGACATTTACAGAAATTTGCAATTATTATAATTTTATTTATTCATTGTAATTTATTTACTGTGTTTATTTACTTTAATTAATACTATAGTATTAATACATTCAGACTTCCCCAGTGGCTCAGCAGGAAAACAACCACCTGCCAATGCAGGAAATGTAAGAGACAGTTCTATCCCTGGGTGGGAAAGATCCCCTGGGGAAGGAACTGGCAACCCACTCCAGTATTCTTGCCTGGGTAATTCCATGGAGAGAGAAGCCTGGTGGGCTACAGATCACGGGGTCACAGAAGACTCAGACACAATTTATAGACTAAACAGCAACAACAAATTAATGTCGATCTATTCACTTGCCAATTTATTTAGTCAAACAATTAGCATTTGATATTCATTGTTCCTCAGATGCTGATCTGTTTCCTGAGAATTGAGATTTTGCTTCTCGAAGAGTTTACAGTATTGTGGATGTCAGAATTTCTTAAAGCTATGACTATAAAATTATGAAATAAGAATAAACATAGGAAAGCAATCAGGGTGTTGTAAAGTGAAAACATGGTTCTACCTGACCCAAGATATATAGAGACATTCTTTAAGTTTCTAAAATAAATGAATTCTTTGTTGTTACTTATAACTTTTTTTTCCCTTTCTTCCTTCTTGTTCCTTTTATAAACTAAATTGTTCCTAACTAAGCATATGTGAAATTGTTATGACATAAGATAGCTTGTTCACAGGCTACTAGATTGAAATGAAATTTATCTGGTTAGGTTAATCTGAGTGGGCTCTACCTTGGGAATTACAAAGACTCAATTTGTAGAAAACTTGAAGATCAGTTGACCATAGATGCATGAATATATTTCTGAGCATTCTACTCTGTTCCATTGGTTTATAAATTTATGTCAGTATCATAGTGTTTTAATTTTTATATCTTTGTAATATAATTTGAAATCAGAAAATAAGACGTCTCAGGTATTGTTATTCTTTTCTAAGATGGCATTGACTCTTTGGGATCTTTCATGATTCCATAAGAATTTTAGGATTGATTTTCTATTTCTATGAAAAATGACATTGGGATTTTGATAGAACTTATAGTGAATTTGTAGATTACTTTGGGGAGTATGTACATTTTGTTATTGTTGTTTAGTTGCTAAGTCATGTCTTACTCTTTTGTAACCCTATGGACTGTAGCCTGCCAGACTCCTCTGTCCATGGGGTTTCCCAGGCAAGAATACGGAAGTGGGTTGCCATGCCCTCCTCCAGGGGATCTTCCCAACCCAGGGATCAAACACCAGTCTCCTGCTTGGGAGGTGGATATTTTACCACTGAACCACTTGGGATATTAATTATTTCAATCCATCAACACAGAATATCTTTCTGTTTTTGTAACAACATGGAGGGACCTAGAGGGCATTATGCTAAGGATAGCAGAAATAAGGCAGAAACTGAAAGTCAAATACTAGTAGATGACATTTATATGTGGAATTGATAAATAGTCATATAGATCCTCTCACAGAGGCAGAGAGTTAGAATAGTGGGTACCAGGAGCTGGGAAGAGTCAGGGGAAATGGAAAGATGACAGTTAAAGGGTGCAAAGTTTCTGTTTTATAAGAATTCTGGAAATTGACTGTAAGGCATATGGTTTATAGCTAATAATACTGTATTGTGAACTTAAAATTTACTAAGAGAGTAAATCTTAAATAATACTAATACCAATAAAGGGGGGAGAGGAAACTGTGGGAAGTGGTGGATATGTTTATGTTATTAATAGGTGATGATTTTATGGGGGTAGACTTATCTTCAAACTCAACAAATTATACACAATTCAAACATAGAGTTAAAAAAAAAAAAAAGAAAAGCAAGAAAACCTGATAAATCATTGCATTCAATTCTGCTGATTTTCTTAACTCTTCTGATAACTTGAATCCTGGGTATATACTCTGATTTCAAACTTTTAGCATCTTTCCCCATAATTATATTCAGTAGTGTCTGCCTGTCTCTCTCTCTTAAATCAAAACTGTTTATTGTTTCTACCACCTGAAGTACATTTTAAAACAGCAATTGAGGGAGAACATAATATGTATAATGGCATACTTATGGTTTACTTGGAGTAGTTCATAATGAATATAATTTAGGCACAAAGTGTCTAGTGTTTAAAAAAGCATCATTATTTCAATCAGATCTACACAATTAAGTAAAAATGCATAGCTACACACAGAAAGATAGGCTAGCTCCACCTTCATATGCCAAACCCATTCCAATTGTATGTCCTTGGTAATGTTCAGCAGCCAACTATAATAGAGTCACAAGATGTTATTATTTGTAAGTTTTATATTTGCAAAAATTAGCTTCAATATTTGTATCAAACTTATTGGTGCTTTTTAAGATATATCAGTTAGTGCTGGTTTCAAAATATAAAAATAAGTTTAAAAAGAAACAGAAAATTAAAAAAAATTCTGTTCTAAAATAACAACAAGTTATGAAAAAAACAAAATTTTAAATAAAAATATATACTTCAGTGATATAAACATATGTCTGCTTGGTAGATATAAAATTATACTACAACAATATTTTAGTGAATTAAAATATAATGCATTTGATATCTGGGCTTCCCAGGTGGCTAAGCGGTAAAGAATTATTTCTCTTGCCAATGCAGGAGATTACAAGTTTGATCCCTGGGTCTGGAATATCCCATGGAGAAGGAAATGACAACTCACTTCAGTAGTCTTGCCTGAGAAAATCCCATGGACAGAGAAGCCTGACAGGATACAATTCATAGGGTCATAAAAGAGTCGGATAAAAAGTAGTGACTAAACAACAACAAAAATATTTGATATCTATGTACAAAAATTGTGCTTTATGTCACTATTGTTATCCTTCAGTGAATTCAACAATAAAGATTAAGGAATAAATAAATTTTTAAATAATGTATATGAATTTTATTTTAATATCTTAAAAGTATCAGTCTCTAAATTGTGTCCAACTCCTTGTGACTCCATGGATTGTAGCCTGCAGGCTACTTTGTCCATAGAATTCTCCTTGCAAGAATACTGGAATGGGTAGCCATTCCCTTCTCCAGGGGATCTTTCCGACCCAGGATCGAACCCAGATCTCCCTCCTTGCAGGCAGATTCTTTACTGTCTGAACCACCATGCTAATCATAAATTCTAAATAACAAAGTTAAATGATCCTATTCTTTAGATCATTGTATTAAGAAGTGGTATGTAAAAATCAGATATATTCATTATCATTAGGGTAACAAATATTAGAGTAAATATTATGATTGCCTTATTTGTAGACTTGGTAAAATATTGAGGTAATCATAGAGAAATAGCATTATTGAGTGTTTGCTCTGTCTTGTAAAAGTAGTAATACATCATATCACATTATCCTCATAATATTGCTATAATTCACAAATATGTGAAACTGATAAATAACTTCAACCACTTGAGATTAATTAACTTGCCTAGGCCCCCAAGTGACAATATATAAAGACAGTGAAATTTATAAAGGACATGTCACTGTCTTTATATATTTATAAATTCTAAATAGCAAAAGTTAAGTGATCATCTTCTGCACCCTATCTCTACTCTAAAATGTAAGATCACTTACATATATACTCCATATTACATATGACTTCTGTGATCCGCTTACCTCTTATTTACTTCCTAAAATATATTGTAGTATGCGTTCCCTTTTTAAAAGTTAACTGTAACAAATACATATGAATGAAAAGATCGTGTTATACTGAATTTGTAACTCATGATGCCTTTTAGCACACCATCATTTTTCAGATTTAAAATACGTTTATAAAATCTAGTCCTAGTATAGAGTGACTGAACTTGATATTTCTGAGAGCCTTTTCAGTTTTGCAAGGACCATGTGTCTGTAATTCACAGTGGTCACCACTAGATGGTAATCTTGTCATTAGTCAGCAAAAAATTTTCAGATATATTAAAAGAAAAGCTAAAGAACAAAATCCTTTATTATTAAATTATTTGCTGCAAAACATAGAAACATGAACAGAATATATAGTAATCTGTCCTATTATGAAGTGCTTAATTTGCCACTGTGTGAAATTCATTGAACATGTTCTCTCATTAATCATCACAAATAAATATGAAATAAATGCTAATGTCAAGTAGTATATGTAGGGCCTACTATTAATTAAGGAGCCAGAATAGTAATATAAACACTATAATCAAAGATCAAGTTTACCCTAGTGTCCATAAATGAGATACTAGTTAACTAACTTAGTATAAAAACATTCAATAGAATTCAAGGTAGCCATTTAAATTAAGGACACTGTATAAAAGTGATAATAAATTTGAAGTTGTATTTTAAGTGAAAATAGTGCAAAGTAGAAGAGAATGTATGATGTGTAAGTATAACCTACTACATTTGTAAAAATAATGAAGAAAATATAGATAAAATATTCTAATCCAAAGCTCAGATGTGGAATATGCATCTTTAATTATATTAACTATATTTAATAGTAATCCTTAAAATTTATTAACAGAGTAGATTTCAAGTGTTCTCTCCACATGGACAAAAAAACTCTGTACGAGGTGATGGATATGTTAATTAGCTTTGTGGAGATAATCAATTCACAATGTACATTTATGTCAAAATATCACTTTGTACAACTTAAATATGTGTGTTAGTCACTCCGCTGTGTCCAACTCTTTGCAACCCCATGAACTGTAATCCAGCAGGCTCCTCTGTCCATGGGATTTCCCAGGCAAGAATACTGGAGTGGGTTGTCATTTCCTTCTCTAGGAGATCTTCCCGACCCAGGGGTTTAACCCAGATCTCCTGCACTGCAGGCAGATTCTTTACTGTCTGAGCCACCAGGGAAGCCCCTACAACTGAAATATATACAGTTTTTTTGTCAATAATTACCTAATAAAGTGGGTAAAAAGAAATGGCTAGAAATCATTTAGGTATTTGAAACTTGATTTTATTCAGTTATGATACTAGGTCTCAAATTTATTTGACACCCATTGTAGTCTTATATTCAATAGCTGGTTCTAATCTGTGTATGGGAAACTGTATAGTCAGTAAAGAGTCACAGTATAGTTTTCAGATAAGTACATGCATGTTGCATTTCAATGTCTAAAAATGGGAAAAGAAGCATCCTGTGTGAAAAATCCTTAACCAATTTCAAGGAATCTTTTCCAAAAGATATAAAATAAGATGTCTAAGCACTAATATATCATTGCATTAGTTTTCTAAATATCTATATAAAAGAAGAGTTAGTTATGAGAAAGTCGAATGGGAGAGCACTGTATACTAGGATATTTTCATAGTTGAGGAATGGGAAACAGTTTGAAAACATGGAATGTGACTGTAGTTTTTGATGGCAGAAATCATGACATGAGTTGAGATCTGAGAAACAGGCAGAGGCTGGCCACAATTCAGCCCTAAAGGCCACGTTAAAGAGTTTGGATTTTCCTTTCGGTGATATGAAAAAAAAAAAAGAAAAAGAAAAAGAAAGTTTTAAAAATCCAAACATCAGAAAACTCTGAATGTCAATTTCAGAGTTTACTTCCATTTTCAAAAACTTTGCATGAAAAGAGAAGTAAATGAATAATGTAAAAAAGACAGTCTTTCTAATTATCCTTCCTAAGCATATTTTGCTTTCATTCATATCCAGTAATAATTTACTGTGTGTTCGTTAGTGTAAAGGATTTTGATAAGATACTTTTTAAAAGTGCCATGGCAAAACAAATGGAACTGAATTTAACATCACAATTTTCATTATTTTAAAGAAATTATAGGTAGTTACGGAAAAATCTGCAAACAGGTGTTTGAAACATCTTCTCTTTGGTTAAGGTATTGCCAGTGCTCTTTCTTAGTTTTCATTTTAAAGTTTCCACAACACTTACATCTACTTTATTTGATGGACATTCATTTGCGAGTGAGAAAAAGTACTAGTGCCACCTCCATCCAAAATAAAAATCAAAATAAAGTTCTTATTTACTTTGTATTGACTGACAAAGACTGCTTTGGAGTTTAGCCATTGGCTTATAACCTTGGAGAAAAAGAGTTTGCCTTGAATTAAAGCTGAGAAAGAGTAGCCCATCAAAGTATCCATCTTGGAGACTATTAAACTGAGGTGGATGAGGAATATACTTTTACTAATATTTCTTTTTGCAATCTAGGCATGATAAAATGAACTTTCTGCAAAAACTTTAGATGGGAAAAATTCTAAAGTACAATTGGACTGAAACAAAATATTTAAAAGTTTGGTAGTAAAAAAATAGAATTATAATAGATAAGATTTAAATTACAAAAACACTTTGGAAATTAATTTGATAATTTATTGTAAATGTGAATACATGCGTGGCTATGAATATATGTATTCTAGATACTTAGGAAAACTTCTTTTACTTGAGTCCAAACAGTAATATCTAGGAGAGAGTTTTTCTCAAATTGTTAATATGGCCAAATACAGAAACCATCTAAATATTCAACAGGCAGGAAAAGGGTAAGAAATTTGCAATATAGTGAAAAGGAATATTATATTTCAATTAAAAATAATTAACCAGAAATCTATACATCAACTTGTATAAATTTCAAGAAGAGAAATGCTGAACAATGAAGGCAAATGTGTATTAATATCTATGTATTTAATGTAGTTCTTAAATAATGATTAATATATGATAGATATTTAGAAAAGTGTAAGAGTCATAATTGCACATGATAGCGTAAATACTCATTTTACTTCTTAAGCTGATTGGTAGATTCAGAGCATTTGTTTTCTTAACTTGTTACATTTTTGTCTCCAAATTTTATAATAATTCCAAAGATATCATTTGCAGGACAAAAGAATACAAGATAAAACATGTGTATTTATTGTAATCTATTTATGATAAAAATCTAATGCTTTAAAAAATGCTTAGAGACTTTCTTGGTGGTCCAGTAGTTGAATCTGCCTGAAGATGGAGGGGACACAGATTCCATCCCTAAGCCTGTATGCCACAACTACTGAGCTTGCATGCCCTGAAGACTGTGCTCCACCAAGAGAAGCCCATGCACCACTACTAGAGGATAGCCCAGACTCACAGGCTACTAAAGAAAGTCTCCACACAGAAATGAAGACCCAGGACAGCCAAAACTAAATTAAAAAAATAAATAAATAAATGTTCAGTAACATTATGCCATGTAGTTGTGGTTTACTAAAAAAAAAAAAAAAAAAAAAATCTGTATATATAATTTGATACAGAAACAAATAGCAAAACAGGATTTCTCTTGCTAAATATAATTCAATAAAATTATTTTCAACATAGGTATTGATTTATTCTTCCTTTGATTATATATTTAATAAGTAGCTAACTATACGTATAATCAATATACCAAGAGCTAACATTTATTGAGTCTCATGAGGCCATTTCCTGGGTCAAAATTTTACTCCACACTGTATCTCAGATACAGAGTATATCAATATGCTTGCTGTTCCTCTAAACCTCTCCTTTTTGCAAAAAGAGTAATAATTCAATGTTGACTTGAATTTTTATTACAGGCCAATCTGATCATGTAAGCAGTCCAGTCAGGGAGTTACCTTTGGTTTCTATGAACCAAAGGTTCAGTGTCTCGGGTTCAGTCTCTCAGAGTGTGTGTGTCTGTGTATGTGTGTATGCGATGTAGATTATGCAATTCCAAGATGGGAGGAAAGCATTTTCTTGAACAAGGCATCTATTACCTCAAATTAGTCCCCATAATCCTGTCTTTTATAAACACAGGACTGTGTGCTCTGCTGACATCGATGGAAGGAATCTGAATCTGTGATTGAAAGGTTTATGGTCTGGTCTCATCAGGTTTGCACGGGACCTCTTAGCAGTCCCTGATGGACTATTCTGGCTGTGGCTCACAGGAGGTTCGTTTGCCAGGGCATGGCACAGAAATATCCCTTCCTTGTAAGGGTGGTTCCAGTCTAATAAACTTTTAGCCAGATATCAGTGATACCAAAGAACTCAACAGAGTAAAACCTGCCTGGCCTCTGCTCTGAAGGAGCCACTCCCCTAAATACAAAGTTGGGAAACATTTGTCTTCGCTCTCTGGGCTTTCTATCTTTTCTTTATCACGGTCTTCTGAGTCAGAAGAAAAGTGAATTGTTATTTTAAAATTATTAACATTACTAATTGTTGCTATTATTTTCTTTTGAGAAAAAGAATTGTAAATGTCTGATTCCTTTGTTTCAAGTATAATTTTAGCCTCATTCCCTTTTTTCCTTTGTTTCTAGATAAGATCCATTTAGAAAGACAATCATTAATTTACCTCTGCTTCCTGACAGCATCCAATCCAAGGAAAAGCCCTGTTCCCTTAAGTCCTTCCAAAGTCACCTAACAAAAGCCCAGATCCTATAATTCTACAGCTCTGTCACTGAAACACCCAAAAAGTACCTAAGGTATGCATTCTCCCTTGTTATAATGAGTCAAGTCCAACTTGTTCAACTACAAGTAGTTTTTGGTTAAAGGGCACTTTGTATATGCCATTTGACAAGCATATCTTCCTAAAACTTAGAGCATGCACAGCTACCACAGGCAAAAGGGGAAATATTCCTTACGATAGATAAACTATGCGTAGGTTATCCAGACATGGTGGAGAGACAATATTAAAATTTTAGAAAATTATCTTTCAAGACAAATAAGGTGTTTTGCAGTCAACAGTCCTGTCACATACCTATGTTGCATGTTTGCAATCTGAATATTCTTGAATGCATCTCTTAGCATTCCACAGGCAACAAGTCCTAGTCTAAAACTAGGTAGAGTAAGAAGAATGAAAATAATAATTTCCTCATTGCTGGCTCATTTCTTCCTTCTAAAAGTTTAGTTAAAGGACATTTTAATATTAAAACAAGGGGAAATTGTTTTGGTTATTTTTTTTCTTACAAACATAGGTAAAATAATATTTGTTAATTTTTAAACATTTTTTTGGTAGACCATTTATGAAGTCTTTACTGAATTTTTACAGTAGTGTTTCTGTATTATGTTTTGGTTTTTTCACCACAAAGCATATGGGATCTTAATTTCCCAACCAGAGATCTAACCTCCACCCCCTACATTGGAAGGATAAGACTTAAAAAATAATTCTCATTACCAACTTGTCTCTTGAAAAATAAAGTTGATTTTATGGGTAACGCTAGATGAATTTTCTTTCATGGAACATGAAAGACTTAGTTTCCCTAAGTTCCTGTTTCAGTAGACTTTTTCTGGCACATACCAGGCAACTAAATGCAACCAAACATTTTTTATTTGGGGGACATTAGTTTGGAATGTATCATTATTTATACAGGAAATGAGTTAAAACATTTTTCTGGTTCTGATTTTGAAAAGATAAATATGTGCCTATATCCCTAAACATTGCTTAATATAGGGAAACACTTTTAAAGAAAAAGCAGCACTGTAATCAAATTCAAAAGACTTTATAATTGTTATACATCAAAAAATGTTTAAAAAATTAACAAATATCATTTTACTTATGTTTTTAAGAAAAAAAATCACCAAAACATACGTACTGAAAGACCATGTTAAGAATCAGATCTGATTCATAGCAACTCTCCAATCAATGGTGGAGTAAAAGTTGTTTCTCGTTCTTTGGTGGCATAAATTACTGTGACCTTAACTGTAGTAGCACTAATTAATTATATTTCATCCTTGCATAGCACTGAATTTGCAGTGGCATAGAGAGTTAGCATAGACAGCAATTCTATAGCAAGATAATCTTGCCTAATAAGTTCAATTTTCTCCAAGTGATGTGGTGCTGATGTATATGTACTTATTAATGAAATAAGCTTATGCTTGCAAACTTCCCTGGTAGCTCACGTAAAGAATCTGCCTGCAATGTAAGAGACCTGGGTTTGATCCTTGAGTTGGGAAGATCCCCTGGAGTAGGAAATGACTATCCACTCCAGTATTCATGCTTGCAGTTTACTGACTTGAAGGATGCATTCACTCAAAAAAGTTTTAGTAAATCACTGAAGAATTAAATACTGGTAGATATTTGATCAGTTTGGGGTTTTAGAATTTTCAGTCACAAGCTCTTTTCATTGAAAGGCAATGAATTCAAAGTGAATGAATATTGTTCCAGTACTGCCTTCACAGAGTATCACCACCTGCTTAAGTAAGTCACTATTTCCTTATACAAATCTAGTGTTAAATGTAATTAAAAAATATTTCCATGTTAGATATAAAAGCATAGATGAAGGTACTAATCACAAGTGCTAATGTTAAATTGTGCTAATATTGTAAAAAGTGAATATATCTTATGGCTTTATGTATTTAGCTTATAAGCTTTAAGTTGCTCTATGAAGTATCCTGATAAAAATCTTAACATCTTTTTTTAAATTCTAGGCTCTATAGTTTTCCAGTGGGTAGAGTCATACATAAACTCTTGAACATCAACAGGATCTGTAAGCTGATTAACCAATTTACTACAAATTATGGAGGGGCTAATTTCTGATAGTTCCTGTGTTAGGAGCTGGGATTGCAGAGATGAATCAATTTTCTGTCCTTATTGGATGCAGTCTGTTTAAGACAAGGATTAAATGAAGACTAATAACTGCTTAGTGTGAAAAGCATTAGATATGTGTTGGCAACTAGAAGAAACTTAACTGTGACTCAAGTGAGGAGAAAAAGTATTCCTAAAAGACCCAGCTCAGTGTTTGTTTTCTAACTCCCGCTACATCAATTCAAGACAAAAAAACAAAATTATCCCACTTTGTAGTGGAGTTTATAAATTTCCTTTCAACATTTTCATAATACTTTGATCTTAAATTCAACTATGGCTGGATTGGTCATACAAATTACTGTGTAAATGGTTTAATTTTTTTCAAACAATAACTGCAAATGACAATTAGTCTAAAACCACAAACCACGATGTATGGTCGGTTTAATTTTAGCAGACACCACACAGCAGTACAAATGACTGGCTGACTTGCTTTTCCTATTAGTCAGTAATCCTCTTGTCTTCCTGGCATATATTGCATTTAATCAATATTTGTATCTGAATATTTAGCACACAGCTGTCTCTCAATAAATATTTTTGAATGAATGCATATAGTCTTACATTATATATCATGTACGATGAGTTGCTTTTATGTACATATATATTAATAAAAATTGAGGAAAGGACAGAAAGAATTTTGGAATATCAAATAGTTAGAAATCTAGGGGTTTTAAGGCTTGCTATTCATTGAACAACTTTGCATATTTGCTGTGATATGCTACCAAATTGGGTTCCCCAAGTGGCGCTAGTGGTAAAGAACCTGCCTACCAATGCAGGAGACATGAAAAATGGGGCTTTGATCTCTGGATTCATAAGATCCCCTGGATTAGGAAATGGCAACACACTCCACTATTCTTGCCTGGAGACTCCCATGGACAGAGGAGTCTGGCTATGGTCCATAGCATCGTGGAGTTGGCCACGACTGAAGCGGCTTAGCATGCATGCACGCTGCCAAACTATGCTATATATATAGAAAACTGCAAAAATCTAAAACTGATACTCCATGAACCAGAACTTAAATTGAGAGATAATTAGCTGCATTTCATGGGACTCTCCCTTTCTGCTTACTTCCAATAACCACCCTCCCTACCCTATGATAAATAATATTTAGACTTTTTTTTTTCGGTTATGTTTATTTTTTTTAATTTTTTTTATTTTTTAAATTTTAAAATCTTTAATTCTTACATGCGTTCCCAAACATGAACCCCCCTCCCACCTCCCTCCCCACAACATCTCTCTGGGTCATCCCCATGCACCAGCCCCAAGCAAGCTGCACCCTACGTCAGACATGGACTGGCGATTCAATTCTTACATGACAGCATACATGTTAGAATTCCCATTCTCCCAAATCATCCCACCCTCTCCCTCTCCCTCTGAGTCCAAAAGTCCGTTATACACATCTGTGTCTTTTTTCCTGTCTTGCATACAGGGTCGTCATTGCCATCTTCCTAAATTCCTTATATATGTGTTAGTATACTGTATTGGTGTTTTTCTTTCTGGCTTACTTCACTCTGTATAATCGGCTCCAGTTTCATCCATCTCATCAGAACTGATTCAAATGAATTCTTTTTAACGGCTGAGTAATACTCCATTGTGTATATGTACCACAGCTTTCTTATCCATTCATCTGCTGATGGACATCTAGGTTGTTTCCATGTCCTGGCTATTATAAACAGTGCTGCGATGAACATTGGGGTACATGTGTCTCTTTCAATTCTGGTTTCCTCAGTGTGTATGCCCAGCAGTGGGATTGCTGGGTCATAAGGTAGTTCTATTTGCAATTTTTTAAGGAATCTCCACACTGTTCTCCATAGTGGCTGTACTAGTTTGCATTCCCACCAACAGTGTAGGAGGGTTCCCTTTTCTCCACACTCTCTCCAGCATTTATTGCTTGCAGATTTTTGGATCGCAGCCATTCTGACTGGTGTGAAGTGGTACCTCATTGTGGTTTTGATTTGCATTTCTCTAATAATGAGTGATGTTGAGCATCTTTTCATGTGTTTGTTAGCCATCCGTATGTCTTCTTTGGAGAAATGTCTATTTAGTTCTTTGGTCCATTTTTTGATTGGGTCGTTTATTTTTCTGGAATTGAGCTGCAGAAGTTGCTTGTATATTTTTGAGATTAGTTGTTTGTCAGTTGCTTCATTTGCTATCATTTTCTCCCATTCAGAAGGCTGTCTTTTCACCTTGCTTATATTTTCCTTTGTTGTGCAGAAGCTTTTAATTTTAATTAGATCCCATTTGTTTATTTTTGCTTTTATTTCCAGAATTCTGGGAGGTGGATCATAGAGGATCCTGCTGTGATTTATGTCTGAGAGTGTTTTGCCTATGTTCTCCTCTAGGAGTTTTATAGTTTCTGATCTTACATTTAGATCTTTAATCCATTTTGAGTTTATTTTTGTGTACGGTGTTAGAAAGTGATCTAGTTTCATTCTTTTACAAGTGGTTGACCAGTTTTCCCAGCACCACTTGTTAAAGAGATTGTCTTTACTCCATTGTATATTCTTGCCTCCTTTGTCAAAGATAAGGTGTCCATATGTGTGTGGATTTATCTCTGGGCTTTCTATTTTGTTCCATTGATCTATATGTCTGTCTTTGTGCCAGACACCTTGATTAGTTTTTCTGTTTGCTACCACATATAGATTAAATCATAGTGTATGTATTCTTTGGCATAGGATTGTTTCTCTCAATGCTTTTTTGGTTTTAATTGGACAAGTTTCTACCAAATCTGAACAGCCTGCATACACTACAATTAAGTAATCAATACACATACATGTATGTTCAACACACACACTTTTCACCAAAGCCCAAAGATCTGAACAAAACTACTGAAGAGCACTATTTATAACTATCTCAAACTTGAAATAAACTAAACTTCTATCAGTAGTAGGACTAAATTATTTATATATTCTCATACAAGGAAATGCCATAAGAAATGAGAAACCACATGCAACAATATGGATTTCTCAAAACATACTATTAAGAGGAATACTCTTATTTCTCTTTAACACTTATCATTGGTGACTTATAATTATTAATTACAAAATTTAAAAATTAAGACAAAATATGCTATTCAACTAACCCATTCATGGGGCCAGTAACATATACCCTATGATTGAATTTCGTACAAATACACAATTTCCTACTAGCTACTGAAAGTAAAATACACTTTTGAAACTATATGTGAAAACTAAAAAATAAAACAAACTGGTAAGTACAATTAAAAAAGAAAATGGTATGGAGAACAAACAGTGGTTACTGGTGAGGAGAGGGAAGGAGCTGGGGCAAGATACAGCAGGGTCTAAGAGGGTACAAACTGCTATTTATAAAATAAATAAGCTATAAAGATATATTATACAGCATGGGGAATATAACCAATATTTTATAATAATTATAAATGGAGCGTAACCTTAGAATTGTGAATCATTATGTTGTACACCTGAAACATGTAATATTGTACATCAACTATACTTTTAAAAAAAAGAAAGTAAAATAGTCTTTTAAAATAGCTCAATTCAGGCTGTTTATATATAGAGAAAAAAATTATAGATCCATAGGTTAATAAATAGCATTTTACCAAGTAGATATAATTTAGAAAAAATCCCATAGCTTTCTATACAGTGTCAACTATTCTTTGTAAATGCTGAAATCAACACCATATCTATTAATTACGTATGTAGACATGTCTCATTCCATTATAAAGTTATAATTCTTATGTTACTTTCTGCTTCTAGTGAAATGAAAATTAAACATAATCTTAGAAATAGCTTTATAATTTATAAAACTATGAGATTTTAATTTTACCATAATTGCATAACAATCAAATACTTGAAAGACATCTATTTACTTAGAGGAATATACAAAAGAAGCTGTAGCTTCACATAAATTTTAAGAAAATTAATGGTTATAATGAGAGGTTTCATTGAAAATGCACATTTGAACATTTGGATTTGTTACATACATTTTAAGACAACTCATGGAGATTTTGCCCTTACAACAAATTGCTACAAAATTAAAATTTATTTGTATCAGTTTTTAACTAAAGAAATAAAATATACCTGCCCAAGTAGCAGTAGGTTTTCCAAATGATTAAAATGCCACTGGGGGGTAAAAAAAAGATCAATTACTGTGATAAATAGTGAACAAGCTTCCCTGGTGGCTCAGATGGTAATGAGTCTGCCTGTAATGCAGGAAATCTGAGTTTGATCCCTGGGTAGGGAAGATACCTTGGATAAGGGACTGACTACCCACTCCAGTATTCTTGCCTGGGAAATTCCAAGGATAGAGCCTGGCAGACTATAGTCTGTTGGGTCATAAAAGTCAGACAGGACTGGGTGACTAACATTTTCACTTTCTTTCACGGTGAGCCAGGGCAATAGATGGGAAAACAGTTGAAAGAGTGACACTTTATTTTTTTTTGGGGGGGGGTGCTCCAAAATCACTACAGATGGTGACTGCAACCACGAAATTAAAAGACACTTGCTCCTTGGAAGAAAAGCTATGACTAACCTAGACAGCATATTAAAAAGCAGAGACATTAGCTTGCCAACAAAGGTCTGTCTAGTCAAAGCTATGGTTTTTCCAGTAGTCATGTATGGATGTGAAAGTTGGACGATAAAGAAAGCTGAGCACCAAAGATGAATGCTTTTGAACTGTAGTGTGGGAGAAGACTCTTGAGAGTCCCTTGGACTGCAAGGAGATCCAACCAGTCCATCCTAAAGGAGATCAGTCCTGAGTGTTTATTGGAATGACCGATGCTGAAGCTGAAACTCTAATAATTTGGCCACCTGATGTGAAGAACTGACTCATTTGAAAAGACCCTGATGCTGGGCAAGAGTGAAGGTGGGAGGAGAAGGGGACAACAGAGGATGAGATGGCTGGATGGCAACACCGACTCAATGGACATGAGTTGATGATGGACAGAGAGGCCTGGCATGCTGCATTCCAGGGGTCACAAAGAGTTGGACACGACTGAGTACCTGAACTGAACTGAACTGAGCCAGGGCAATGTATTTGGAATATATTATGAAAGACTATCTTTCATAACCCTTCAAATAAATTTTAAAACTACAGAGGATATTTTGGCAATAAACATGAATGCTGTTTTCAAAAGCAAATGCATTGTCTCAAGCATCTCACAGATATTACCAGAACATTATTGCAAAAAGGATGCATTTATATGTAATCTAAGAAATATAAAATAAGTGAGATAAAGAGTCTATGGCAGTGACATTTCCTACAGTATATTATTTGAACACAAATAAACCTCAATCAAATGTTTCTTACAGGATAATAATCAGCAATATGCATCTTACGAAAAATCGGGAAAAATGCTGACACAGAGCATGGATGGTCTAGAAATGCCTTGAATGTAAAAGTCACAAATATCCTCAAACATAAATGCTAATGAAAAATGCTTTGGGAACAAACCACTGCACCTGACTTAATCAATTGTAAATGGCATTTTAGCAAAAGCAATTTTTATACATAAAATTCTTGTTTAGAGTAGAAAGTAGATAGAAAATAACACAGAAACCTCAAGTAGAAAGGAATTCTGCCTCTACTTCTTCCTCTTCCTCCCACTTCCTCATAATCATTTTCATTTTGTAATGAATGCTATACAACTTTGTCTATGACCACATAAAAATACAGTTAAATCACATATTTGAGAACCTAGAAGATCCTACCGCCAGCTTGCTTGTTCAAACACTTAGTGCAACTATGAGAGGGAATATGAAAGGTGGTAGTGAAAATATTAACAGAAATACTTTCAGTGTCTAGGATATAACATTGTGTTGAATGAGTATATTATTAAAAAAATATTAAGGGCTCTAACAAATGTTGGCTTCCCTGTGGCTCAGATGGTAAAGATTCTGCTTACAATGCAGGAGACCTCAGTTCAGTCCCTGAGTCAGGAAGATCCCCTGGAGAATGGCATGGCTACCCATTCCAGTGGGCTTCCCTGATAGCTCAGCTTGTAAAGAACCCAACTGCAACGCAGGAGACCTTGGTTTGATTCCTGGGTCGGGAAGATTTCCTGAAGAAGGTATCTTCTTGCCTGGTCAGAGGATCCTGGCAAATCCATGCAGTCGCAAAGAGTTGGACAGACTGAGCAACTAACAATTTCAGTTTCACTGGTAAATGTGGTATTAGGATACAGTTTTAACACAGTAACACACACACACAAATAACTGGCCATTCTCTCTAAGAATGTTGAGAAAATATAATAGGAAAATTATATGTGGGAATTTACAAGGTGCACTTGTCATTCTAAAATGTATATAAGCAAAACAGAATAGCTTGGAAAATCATGGTACAATCACCAAACTGTAACTGGTCTTCACAAACTACAAAAGAGAGTAATCCATTAATGGCATTAGCCAGTAAAGGAAGTATCTGATTAAAGACTTTGTACACCTTTCTATATGTGTACTTCACACTATAAAAAATACTGAAACAATATTTCATTAAATTAGAAAGGATTTTTTTCTTTTACATTTTCTTACAGCATTCCAAACAATGTATGTAGAACCTTTCCTCTCTAGATATAGAACTTAATTCCTCTCCTCTTAAGAGTTGGCTGGACTTATTAACTTACTTACAGAGACTATAGAAAAGGAAAAATAATAGCAATTTTACAGCAGAAAAAAAACTAGCAGTATAACTTTAAGTGATCAACATTAATAACATTTGTGATAATTATGTTAATATTATTTGTCTTCTGACATACAGTAATGATAAGGTCACTTCACCTCAGCATTAAATTTCTGAAAAATGGCAAGCCTAATCATGAGAAAACATTAAAAAAATTGATGGGCACCCTACAAAATATCTCACCAGTATGTTTCAAAGCTGTCAATGTCATGATAAGCAAGGAAAGTCTGAGATACTGTCACAAACAGTGGGAACTAAGAAACTTGATGGTTAAATGTAATATGGTATCTTGAATGGGATTCAAGAAGATAAAGATGACATTAAAGGAATTTATGAAATTCTAATAGCATTTGCAATTAGTAGTAATATGTGTATGTGTTCAGTTGCTAAGTGTGTGACCACATGGATTGTAGCCCAACAGGCTCTTCTGTCCATGGAATTTTTCAGGCAGGAGTACTAGAGTGGGTTGCCGTTTCCTCTTCCAGGGGATCTTCTCAATACAGGAATGGAACCTGCATTGGCAGGAAGATTCTTAACAATGAGTCACCTGGAAAGCCCAGTAGTAGTAATATGCCAATTTTTTTTTTTTAAATTTTAGCTCAGAAATCATATGCCATAATTAGGTAAGATGTTTATATATGGAGAAATTAAGAGAAGGTACAACAATACTCCTTGAACTATTTTTGCAACTGTTGTACAAATCAGAAATTATTTCAAGTTTAGAATTAACAACATAAAAATATTTAAAAAGAATGAACAGTGGAAGCAGTAAATGGACTGGTAACTTAGAAGCCAGTTGGAAAAGTTATGAGGTTGTGCTAAAGACATAGATGGGAGATGCAGACAGAGAAGATTTGAGATATAGTCGTGATATTGCCTGTGCAGTACTTCAGTTCAGTTCAGTTCATTCGCTCAGTCATGTCCAACTCTTTGCAACCCCATGAATTGCAGCATGCCAGGCCTCCCTGTCCATCACCAACTCCCGGAGTTCACTCAGACTCACTTCCATCGAGTCAGTGATGCCATCCAGCCATCTCATCCTCTGTCATCCCCTTCTCCTCCTGCCCCCAATCCCTCCCAGCATCAGAGTCTTTTCCAATGAGTTAACTCTTCACATGAGGTGGCCAAAGTATTGGAGTTTCAGCTTTAGCATCATTCCTTCCAAAGAAATCCCAGGGCTGATCTCCTTGCAGTCCAAGGGACTCTCAAGAGTCTTCTCCAACACCACAGTTCAAAAGCATCAATTCTTCGGCGCTCAGCCTTCTTGGAACCTGATTATTATGTGAAAGGTGAAGTGACAACTGAAAACCAATCTTTGCTCAGAGTGAATCAACCTATATTTGTCTTAGTGTATGGGATATAGGAGGGGAGGTAATGAAGAGATGGTGATAACTGTTTCCATTTTAGACACAATTTGTCCTTCTGTGATATCCATTCATCTCCAGAAGGTAATTAGAGTTTTGCATGTCACTATAAGCTTAGGAGATAAAGGTTGGCAACCAATCTATTTGTGGAAGTGGAAACTTCCAAGAATAGGATAATGACCTCACTCAGGAATGTGAGTGAAGTGCGAAGAAGGTTAAAGAAAGTAAGTAAAATACTCACAAACTATCACATGGGAGGCAGTAATCAACACAGGGACAAATGCAAGTTATACAAAACATAGAAGTGATAAATTACTCAGTGTTCTTTGATAAGGAAAATGTATGAAAGATTAATTTCATGAAAGGGAAGTTAGGGGATAGAGTTGGGAAAATGGTCAAGGGGCTAAAATGATATGTAACACATTTAATTTTATCAAAAAGTAAATGAAATCAGGATGTGGCTTCAATGACTCAATATCCTAAAATGTATGGACATACCATGACTTCAAGTAGAATTAAATATATCATATGAAAGTGATAGAATCCTAATAAATATAAATTTATCCTTAGAATGGGTGAATTCAAGTCTAAATGGAATGGTTAAGAAAAGTTTTATTGCATTAGCCACATTTTGAATAGAGCAAGAAAGAATATAGTCAGCTAAGGAAAAGAAACAAAGACAGAAATTGAAAGAAATTAGAGTGAAAATTTAGGGTATTTAAGGGGATCAGTAAGATGCTACATTGGAAGGTAATGTTCAAGTGAACTTATTAGAAAGTTGAAGCATTATTAGTTAGATTGTATCTTGCTATATCTGTAAACATAAGCTAAATACTAGCTAAAATGAATTTTAGTAAAGTCTATGAACTAAAAAGCCTCTTGATGAAAGCGAAAGAGGAGAGTGAAAAAGTTGGCTTAAAGCTCAACATTCAGAAAACGAAGATCATGGCATCTGGTCCTGTCACCTCATGAGAAATAATTGAGGCAAGAGTGGAAACAGTGTTAGACTCTTTTGGGGAGGACTCCAAAATCACTGCAGATGTTGACTGCAGACATGAAATTAAAAGACGCTTACTCCTTGGAAGAAAACTTATGACCAACCTAGATAGCATATTCAAAAGCAGAGACATTACTTTGCCAACAAAGGTCTGTCTAGTCAAGGCTATGATTTTTCCAGTGGTCATGTATGGATGTGAGAGTTGGACTGTGAAGAAAGCTGAGCACTGAAGAACTGATGCTTTTGAACTGTGGTGTTGGAGAAGACTCTTGAGAGTCCCTTGGACTGCAAGGAGATCCAAACAGTCCATTCTAAGGGAGATCAGTCCTGGGTGTTCTTTGAAGGGAATGATGCTAAAGCTGAAACTCCAGTACTTTGGCCACCTCATGCGAAGAGTTGATTCATTGGAAAAGACTCTGATGCTGGGAGGGATTGGGGGCAGAAGGAGAAGGGGATTGCAGAGGATGAGATGGCTGGATGGCATCACCGACTCGATGTACATGAGTTTGAGTGAACTCCGAGAGTTGGTGATGGACAGGGAGGCCTGGCGTGCTGTGATTCATGAGGTCACAAAGAGTCGGACACGACTGAGTGACTGAACTGAACTGAACTGAACTGAAGTCTATGAAAAAATCAATTTCAGATGAGTTTTAGTTTCAGATAAATATGAGATATGTAAGACATGGGAAACCACATGCACAGTATGTTACTTAATAATTCACTTAGATACAACTATGAAAACTTTTTGTAAGGCAAATAATCGTTAAAACTCATGTTAAAGTTAGAAAACAATGAGTACAAAAGAATTAACTGTTCAACTTAATAATATAAGTTGTAAATTTTATTAAAAATTGTCTAACAGGCCATCTATTTAAAAGAAATAGATGCCATCATATGTTGTAATATTTAAATCAGATTTTTAATGTTTATGAAGAATAATTATAAAATGTCACTTTCTAAGAAATTACCACTTTTAAAATTTAAGGCGATAATCATATAACAGAATGCATAAGAGTAGTAAAAAATAAAATCAATTAAATTGATTGGATACTAGTTTGTAGTTATTAACAACTGCTATAGTAGGTAAAGGGATTTCATAGTCTCAGTGTAGTAAAAGGATATAGATTAAAGAAAGTAAAAATATATAATATGATGGAAATATCCAAACTTATAAATGCATATTATTTCTATTAAAATTTTCTACTAAAATATTAGAGTGGGCTGCCACTTCCTTCTCCCAGTGATCCTCCCAAACTAGAGATTCAACCTGAGTCTCCTGCATTGCAGGCAGATTCTTTAACATCTGAGCCATCAGGAAAGCCCACAAATAGATCAGGGAAATATCCAAACTTAGAAATCCATATTATTTCTACTAAAGTTTTCATAGACAAATATTTTTATTAAATCTAATAAAAATTATGCTGAAATACAGTAAGATTATAAACCAGCAATTAGAAAATATTAAAATAAGTAGCATATAATTTTCACAATGTATTTTCAAATGTAATCATTTTTCCAGTTATCTTGCTCATATCTGATGGCATAACACAATTTAAGTGTAGGATGAGAATTTCAAATTACATACTTTGGTGTGTAACTGATCACAAAGCTCAGTATCAAAATTATAACATATTCAAAAAAAACTCTTTTCCTAATGCTTAGTTGCCCCACATCTGACTTTATAATTAAATCCAAGTGTACTTAATAGACTTTGGGGACATCATCTAAGAAACATTGTTGAGCAACTTTTAATGATTATGATTTACATTTATGAATGAAAATGAAGATCTATGATTGTGTTACTTATTTAATAATTATTTTGGATTGTAGCCCACCAGGCTCCTCCACCCATGGAATTTTCTAGGCAAGAGTACTGGAGTGGGTTGCAATTTCCTTCTCCAAGGGATCTTCCCAACCAAAGGATCGAACCCGGGTCTCCCACATTTTTGGCAGATACTTTACCGAAAGAGATGGGAATACCAGACTACCTGACCTGTCTCTTGAGAAATCTATATGCAGGTCAGGAAGCAACAGTTAGAACTGGACATGGAACAACAGACTGGTTCCAAATAGGAAAAGGAGTACGTCAAGGCTGTATATTGTCACCCTGCTTATTTCACTTATATGCAGAGTACATCATGAGAAACTCTGGGGTGGAAGAAACACAAGCTGGAATCAAGATTGCTGGGAGAAATATCAATAACCTCAGATATGCAGATGACACCACCCTTATGGCAGAAAGTAAAGAGAAACTAAAAAGCCTCTTGATGAAAGTGAAAGAGGAGAGCGAAAAAGTTGGCTTAAAGCTCAACATTCAGAAAACAAAGATCATGGCATCCGGTCCCATCGTTTCATGTCAAATAGATGGGGAAACAGTGGAAACAGTGTCAGACTTTATTTTTGGGGGCTCCAAAATCACTGCAGATCGTGACTGCAGCCATGAAATTAAAAGACGCTTACTCCTTGGAAGAAAAGTTATGACCAACCTAGATAGCAGATTCAAAAGCAGAGACATTACTTTGCCGACTAAGGTCCGTCTAGTCAAGGCTATGGTTTTTCCAGTGGTCATGTATGGATGTGAGAGTTGGACTGTGAAGAAGGCTGAGCGCCAAAGAATTGATGCTTTTGAACTGTGGTATTGGAGAAGACTCTTGAGAGTCCCTTGGACTGCGAGGAGATCCAACCAGTCCATTCTGAAGGAGATCAGCCCTGGGTGTTCATTGGAAGGACTGATGCTAAAGCTGAAACTCCAATACTTTGGCCACCTCATGCGAAGAGTTGACTCATTGGAAAAGACTCTGATGCTGGGAGGGATTGGGGGCAGGAGGAGAAGGGGACGACAGAGGATGAGATGGCTGGATGGCATCACTGACTCGATGGACGTGAGTCTGAGTGAACTCCGGGAGTTGGTGATGGACAGGGAGGCCTGGCATGCTGCAATTCATGGGGTCGCAAAGAGTCGGACATGACTGAGCGACTGAACTGAACTGAACTGAACTGGTGGATTTTTTTTTCTTCTGTAATTAAAAGATGATCCTCCAGTGTTTTTTGGCTTGTATTATTTCTGACCAGAGGTATGCTATCATCTTTAGAATCTCTTTATATAATGTGCCATTTTTCTCTGGCTGCTTTTAAGATTGGTTTTGAGTACTTTAATTATAAAGAAATAGTATAATTTTCTTTATGTTTCTTGTAAGTGAGATTTATTTTTATTCTTGAGTGAGGTTTTGATTAAAATTTGAAAACCTTCCACCATTATTTTTCTCAAATATTTTAAAGTCCTCTTCTTTTGAAACTCCAGTTACATATATACAACTGACTAATGCTGCCCTACAGCTGATGATATTCAGGTTCATATTTTTTCTACCTATAGTTTACTATGAATACTTGTTGCTCTTTATGAGTCTCACCACCTTATGTTATGCAGTATATAGTATGCTATTAATCTCAGTAAGTGATTTTTTTTTTGTTCCAGGTATTGTAAATTTTATTTCTAGGAGCTAAATTTGTGTCTTTTTATAACTTTCATTTATCTACTAATCACATTAAGCTTTCCTCTACTTCCATAAAAGAGTTGTAACTATAGTTATAATAAAGTTAAACTAATATAGCTATACCACAGTTATAATAAACTTTTCAATATTCTTGTTGACATTCTCTCATCTCAATAACATCTCAATGTTTTTCTATTGCTTGGCTTTTCCCTTCCATTATGGGAGGTATTTGCTGGCTTCATTGCATGCCTGAGAAGTTTTCGATGGATGCCTAACATTTTGAATATTACCTTGTTGACTTCTGAATAATTTACAACATCCATAAATGTACTTGAGCTTTAATCCAAAATGCAATTAAGTTACGTGGGAAGAATCACAGTTTCCTTTGATGAGATCAGGGCAGCAAATATACTAAGGTTAATCTTTCTCCATTACAGATTTTTATTCTACAAAATAGAATGTCTGGTTTTCTCAGATATAATTTTTCTTTTTAATTCATTTTATTAAAATGTCTGTTATTCATGGAATGCTCTCTATATTTATTGAGATAATAGAAAGCTAATTGATGTTCTACTGTTTTAGTATTTTGCATCTGGGCCAAAGGATTCATACTATTATGTTTCATGGGAATCACATTATTGTGAACATCTTCATTGCTTTTACGATTGATCTTTTGATTTTTTTTTCCTGATTGGATGGTTAGCTTTCTTGGAAAGAAACTCCTCAGAATATTCACATACCCTCTAGACAGCATCAACCTCTGTACATTTGAAGAAACAGATACATTTCCCAGTCTTTATGGAATGGCTTTGACAGGGAAAGATCTTCCTCAATCAGCTAAGCTAGAGATTCTGAGTCTTTCTTTTGTTAAACAGATAATACACTCGTCACACTCTCTTTTCTTCCCGGAGAAGAAGTCTCTTGATCAAAAACCTTTAGTAATTTTGCATCAGCTGCAGTAAGTTTGCACCCCTGTTCTTTGGGGCAGTGCACTGAAAGTCTGGGATGTTGGATGCATTCTCTATTTCTCTCCCTCCCTCCTGGGGGAGAATGTCAAGATTGTGTGCCTTTTCCCAACCTTGCACAGCCATCCTACTCACAATAAGCCACCCAGTCATTAGCCCTGCAATAGTATACACTGAAAGATTGTGTTGTTGGATGTATGTTCCACTCCTCTCCTTCCCTCCTGGGTTGTATGCTTTCTCCCAATCTTGCAGAGCTGTGGTTGCTGCAGTAAACTACTTACTCCTTTATTTTCTTCATGGATGGCTCTGGATGTCCAGCTATGCTGGTTCCCCTTGCACTTCCTGTGCTGAGAAATAAATGGCTTCTGGGCAGCACCCCAAACAACCAGGAATCTTGGATGCATGTTCTTTCTTTCTCCTGAGGGAGAAGTCATCAGCCCAAGCTACCTTTCTAGGCTCTGAAGTAAAGGGGTCAGTAAACCTTTCTGGCTTGGGTAAAGGGGTGATATAGGTAAATGGATATTGTTCTTATCCATCTCAACGTGACTGTTCTCTTGTTTCACCTGGATACTGTTACTTCTTAGCTGTGTCTCCTGCTATGCAATAAGATTCTTTACCCAATGACCTATCAGACTACAATCTGTGATTGTTCTGTCTATTGTGTGGTACTCAGGTTATTTTGGAGAGGAAATGGCAACCCATTCCAGTGTTCTTGCCTGGAGAATCCCGGGGGGAAAACTGGTGGGCTGCCATCTATGGGGTCACAAAGAGTCGGACGTGACTGAAGTGACTTAGCAGCAGCAGCAGGTTATTTGGTAGTTTTAAAAGAGAAAAGCAATATAACAATTTTACTGACATTTAGAACACTTTAAATGTATGATGGATTATGACTTCTAATAAAATATCATGATTCCTTTATTAAACATGCAGGTGAAACTTGCCTATGCATGATATGGACAAAGATTATTAGATTGCCCTGCTAACAATTAGGGTCCATGCTTTAAAATTTTTACTTTCAATAACATGTTTTTCTACTCTTGCTATGTTTAAGTTATTATGTTTTTAGTTTTCATACTTCTAAGCTAGAATAAATTTAGGCAAATATTTTATAAATTGCTATGAAAAGGTAAAATAATTAAGAAAATAAATATCTTTGATGATGTTTATGAAGATAAGGAGAAAACTGAACTTTCCTATAAAACCTACCTTGAGTGATAAGCTAATGTGAAAATATGATGGTTTTGAACATTCAACTAAAATGAAATAAAACAGAAAAGTGAAAATTGGAAATGTGATATCTGAAATATGAAATGTGTTGGACTTTTATTTAAATATTGTCCAGTAGGTTGTCTTAATGAATTTTCAAATATCATCATGAAGCATCAAAAATGTTTCTTTTTTCCCCAAATACAGCAAAGAGAATACTCTAAAAACCAAATAGTGTATTTTCTAGTAGAAAAATCAAAGTAATGTTCATCCATACAAAACTGATTAGTTTTGTTGCTAAGAGCAAGAGCACATCCCAGAACAGAAACATCATTCAAAATCATCCTATATGTAGAAAAACATGCCCAAGTCAAAGTACTTTTGAGAAGTTAGAAAAATCAGATATAATTTTAATGAAAATAGTATTTTCACAGAGAAAGCAGAAAAAGCTATCGGCAAGTTTCCTCTATCAAATGACAGACTTAATATAATATTAATGCCTCTAATGTGGAAAAGCAATTTTATTATATATTCATGCTAGAAGATGGTTTGATTTGCATTTGGACAAAAACATTGACTAAGAATAAATTAGCCTTTGCTATATGAGTAGTTCATATGAAAAGGAAAAGTTTTTAGAAGTTTTTTTTCACTATATCCAATGTTAGTCACAAAAGAATTTTTTGATTTATTTAATAGTTATTTTTCAAACTATGATTTAGACTATAAATTATGAAGTAGAGTCTCTATGCACAGCATGGAATCGGTGGTCCTAAGATGATAATATATATTTGTTGTAGTCACAGAAAAACAGTCTGCTACAATAATGCTCTTCTGTTATTTATTCAGAATGAAAAATATAATGAAAATAAATAATATGAGCACATTATAATCACTGAGCTTTTAGCATGTTTTCAAAAACAAGTTTGAGTAAAATATCCTGCTTTGACATAATGAAATATTAATACATTAATTGTTAAGTAGAATAGCGCTCACATGAGTTACTGAAGTGAGAAATTAAAAGTGTACATTTAAGATTCAGATAATGCCAGAAAAGACTTTAATAAGTACTTTCTTTAAGCATTATCAGAACCCTGAATAAACTGAACCTCTGAATTCATGATTGTTTAAAGTAATCTATGATTACAGCAAACTGCTTCACTGATGAAAGTTTGGAGTTACCTAACAGTGATGTTTGCTTGTTTTTATAAAGAAAATTATGACATCTTATTGGGCATATTTTGATACCATGTTCAAATGTTATAATAGAATGTAAAGAAAAGATTTCTAGGACTGAATAGATACACTGATTACTGAGGGATACAAGAACTTAAATTTCCAATAAGGAAACCCTCAATCTTGTGGTAACAGACTGTAATATGTTCACTGGGGTATAGCACCTGTTGGAACACAAAATGCATTCTTTGATGGGCAACCTTATCTTATATGAGAGTTAAGCCAATAACTACCAGTTTCTTGCTGCCTTGCCTAATAATCACTAATTATGTTGACATGTTGTATTTCTGTTAGCAAGTACATAATATATGTAATATGTTAGAACATGGTAAATATTATGGATAAAAACAAAGAGATGTGGGATGAGGAGTAGAAATTTGGGAGCAGGGATATTACATATAGTGGCAAGGCTCATCTTGATGGGAAATATAATTTAAGTAACTATTTGAAGTTGATGTAGGATAAAATCATATTCACAGGATAATTCAGTGCTATAGTCAACACATACTGTTTAGTAATTAATTAATATTAGGTAATTAACTAATTACTAATTAATTAAATTAATTAATAATTAATTGAATATTTAGTAATTAATTGAATATTAGCACCTACTTCCAAAATGAATAACCCTAACTCCTGTCCTGAATGATATTCCTCCTTAAATATTGGGGAGATTAAGAGTAAAATTAATAGAAAGTTGCAACTTAATCCAGGCAGGACCACTAAAGGTGCACACTTTTTAGGAACAAAGATATGGATCAACCAACCAAGCAAAGGACCTGTGACCAACTAAGGTGCTTGCTCAGAGCACAGGGAATATGGATAAAGATAGTTATAAATATTAGTTATGACCATGTGACTCTAACTGCTATAAATATTTCTTTATTTTTATGAGTATGCATCAATATTTGTTATGAATAAATTTATACAATACGTATTTCTGTCTTCTCTCTATTACTTCCTTATCTTCTAAAATAAATTATATTAATAATAGCTAATCCTACAGGACATCATTTAAGTTAGAGGAGATAAAGGATTGTCTAAAACCACCAAGAACAGTTTTCACCTTAGAACCCCTGTAACGGACCAACTTTGTTGACTTATAGCCTCAAGAACCTTGAGAATGTATATTTAAGACACTCTGTGGAACTTTGTAATGGAAGCCCTAGGAAATTAATACAAATATAAATAGACAGCTTGCCTGAGGACATTGCCCTTCATGGCTAACTCTAAAGTGAGTCTGAAAAATATCAAAGTTGCCAGACCTTCACTTTACCAATCCCAGTCAAGCCCTTAGTGTTTGTCCATTACAAGATATTTTAGTTAATTTACACAGTGTCAGGTCCCTGTGCAAACAGAAAGCATTTTTTGATGGGCAGGCTTCCCATGTTAGAGAGCTAAAACTACAATAGCTGCCAGCTTATTCATTTCGTGTCCTTGTTCTTTAATTTTGAAAATCCCTCATTTTGAATATAGAGATTTTGATATACTGTTTCAAAATTTATATAGAAAAGCAAAAGGATGACTGTTTAAAAAGCAAAACTATACCATATGCAAAGTGCAATCATCTTAGAACAGATAATTAAAATAGTTCACATTTTATATATTCATATGTTAGTCATTCACTTGTCTGACACTTCACGATACCATGGACTGTAGACCTCGGCGCTCCTCTGTCTATGGAATTCTCCAGGCAGTGGGTTGCCATTTCTTTCTCCAGGGCATCTTCCCATTCCATGGATCGAATCTGGGTCTCCTGCATTGCATCTATCTAAAGACAGATTCTTTACCATCTGAGCCATCAGAGAAGCTCATTTTATGTGCCTTATTTTTAATAATCTAGTATTATTGACTCTAATAAAAGAACAAAATAACCTGAGTTTTATATAAAGCTTCCTCTCAGAGTCTAAGTAAAATTGGTGGTTCATATTTTTGTGTGAAGAGAATGATTATTGTCTTCAACTACACTATCTCTACCTCTACATACCATCATCTCCCAGCTGGGTACCTGCCACAACTTCCTACAACTTTCCTAAAACTGTCACCCTTAGTGATCCTTCTGAAAGCAAAATTCACATTGTTTTGTTCACATAAGCCTTTGCATAAACTTTGCTGTTGAATTTAAAGCAAAAATCCAGACAACATAGTAACAAAATTCTATTTCAGCTATTCTTTTACCTTTTCAAATAGCTTTATATGTTGTCCCTTCCATGTCCACCACTGAAAATTTATTTGTATCCATTCTGAACTATTGTTTTTCTAAATCGTACTGTTACTTCCAGCCTTTCAGATCTTCTCACGTATTGTTCCCTCTGGTTCTCTATAATTGTAGGTTTCAGTTTAACTTTAGAACTTCCGAGAGCTCAACTCTGACAAAAACTATATTTTCTTATGCAATTCAAAAAAGTGAATATATGTTTGTATCCCATCATCTGTCTCTGTAATATACGTAATGATTTGTTTTACTGAGTGTTCATGGGTTTTGGTTCTACTAGGTAGAGTGAAAGCAGCATGATGGGAAAGTATAAGTTCATAGTTTTCACAATGTTATCCTTAATGTTTCACACAATGTATTGCACAGAATAGTGTCTCCAAATATTTCAAGTGGCTTTTCTGGTGTCTTAGTAGTAAAGAATCTACCACCAATGCAGGAGATGCAGGTTTGATCCTTGGGTTGGAAAGATACCCTGGAGGAGGAAATGGCAACCCACTCCAGTATTCTTGCCTGGAAATTTCCTTGGACAGAAGAGCCTGGCAGGCCACAGTCCATGGTATTGCAAAGAGTCAGACATTACTTAGTGAGTAAACACACACACCGGAGAAGGCAATGGCACCCGACTCCAGTACTCTTGCCTGGAAAATCCCATGGATGGAGGAGCCTGGTAGGCTGCAGTCCATGGGGTCGCGAAGAGTTGGACACGACTGAGCGACTTCACTTTCACTTTTCACTTTCATGCATTGGAGAAGGAAATGGCAACCCACTCCCGTGTTCTTGCCTAGAGAATCTCAGGGACAGGGGAGCCTGGTTGGCTGCCATCTATGGGGTCGCACAGAGTCGGACACGACTGAAACGACTTAGCAAACACACACACATTAATTAATTTATAGATGAACTTGGAACCCATCGGCTTGATATTCATATAAAAGTTTCAGAAATATTTCATAATATTAAAAATACTATAAATAGATAAATGTTTTTAATAACCTTATGCTTTCAATTAGTACTTTGAAAAATAGTACAGAAACAAAATGGAGAGAAAAATGAACCATAATTGTCTTTTAAAAACAATTTTCAAAAATGGTGAAATTTAAGTACATATACCAACCATGGACTCATAATACTCATTTAGAAAACTTTACCTTTTAATTTGATGAGGAAATGAAGTGTCAACATAAACAACATGAATCTTGATATTGATAATAATCAGATTGTAGCATCTGCTAATAAGTAATTACATCTAAAAATATTCTGGAATATTAACTCAAGAGATAAGACACTGTCAAATTTATCATGTAATCTGTGATTTCACTGAAGTGAAGTGAAGTGAAAGTAGGTCAATCATGTCCAACCATTTATGACCCCATGGACTGTATAGTCCATGGAATTCTCCAGGTCAGAATACTGGAGTGGGTAGCCTTTCCCTTCTCCAGAAGATATTCCCAACCCAGGGATTGAACCCATATCTCCAACATTGCAGGAGGATTCTTTACCAGCTGAGCCACAAGGGAAGACCAAGAACACTGGAGTGGGTAACCTATCCCGTTTCCAGCAGATCTTCCCGACCCAGGAACTGAACTGGGGTCTCCTGCATTGCAGGTGGATTCTTTACCAACTGAGATATCAGTGAAGCACCTCCCTGATCAACCTCACATTTTCTTTGGCATATAACACATACATGTACACATACAGATAAATCCATGTTTTAGAACATCTAGAAAAAAATAGAAGAGCACAAGGTTATTGTGGTGTGTGTCTGCCAAGGTGTAGTCTGGGTGTGTGGTGTGTAGATGACGGTGACATGAATAGACCTTGTGAATATTTCTCAACGTAAATGTGTATCAAGTTGCACAATGTAAATATATACAAATTTGTCAACTATATCTCAGTAAAGTTAGAAAAAATTATATCATACACTATGGCCAAAATCTGATCTGGGAAACCTGGCAAGGCATACTGCTAACTAGACAGATAACTGAATGAACCTCTTCACAGATCCACCCATGTGTCACTGTAATGTAAGTGACTGCCACCACTACTGATTTCAGTCACTCGGTTTCCATAAAGCAAAAGTCTCTGTTATTTCACACTCATTTTTAAATAGTTTGAACTGATATTAGTAGTGCCATCTCAGAATAAATTTGTGCTGAAATTGTCTAAACTATACTGATTAATGGTGTATAGATGGAATTAATTAAGGGACATTAATTTAAAAGTGAGAATTCTAGGTGTGTTTTATAATGCCTGTTGATCTCATTCTCTCTCCTTTATATTCCTTTCTTTCCACCTCTTTTTCTTCCCTCTCTTCTTCTACCTCTTCATTTTCTCTCATTTCATTATTTCTTTATTACCAAAATTTAGAGTCATTTGAGAAATATATGTTATAAATACAGCATGCTTAAATTTTATTTCATTTTCTAAATAGCTATAATTCAACTTTATAAATATCTCTTTAAATATAAACTATTATAAAAGCACATGATAATACACAAGGCCTATGATCAAATGACCACAGTTAAAACAGAGAATATGATATAGAATTAACTATCCAATACTTTTTGGAATATCAGCTTCTATCAATGATCTAATAAAAATTAGACACAACCTTATATATTAAGGTTGTGACATTAAACTATTCATTATAACTTACTGTAAGAATTAATGATATAATCACTTATTGTCTAGTGCCTGCTAATATTCAATAAGTTAATGAACTTGACAGTTATTTATTGAGTTCTCACCATGTGCTCAGCAGTTTTACAACCGCTGTATGTGGACCTATGTTCTAGTCATGAGAAGCAAGCAACAAAATTGAATCTTCATAAATATAATTGTTCTTCAGGGTCTATTTTAGATCATATGGTCAAGAACAGCCTCTCTAAAGAGGTAATATTTGATTTAGATGTGAATTGTCAGGAGCAGTTATATAAAATCTTTTCAGAAGAGTCTTTCATGAAGGAGTAAAAAATATCAATTGGTGAAATAAGCTTCAAGGGAGAGACAAATGGTCAAAGTGACTAAAACCTGATGAAAGGAAGAGAAATAAGTGAGGTCAGACATGTGGGTAGGCACCATGGTGTGAGGGCTTCTCGGGTGGCTCAGATAGTAAGGAATCTGCCTGTAATATAGGAGACCTGGGTTTGATCCCTGTCATGAAGATCCCCTGGAGAATGTAGTGGCTACCCACTCCAGTATTCTTGCCTGGAGAATTCTATGGATGGAAGAGCCTGAGTGATCACAGAGAGTCCTGAGAAGTTGTAATCTTTTTGCTGGTGAAAGCTTTGAAATAGCACAAGAATTACTAAAATGTGACACAGAGAAAGCAAGTCAACAAGTGCTGTTAGAAAGATGATGCCAACAAGTTTGCTCAAAGCAGGGTCACCACAAAGTTTCAACTTGTAGAAATGCTATATTTGCAAAACACGATAAAGTGAAGCACAGTAAAACAAGGCAAGCCTGTAGGTGAAGTTATTGGCAGTCCCATTGGCATGCTCTCAAATAATAAAAGTCTCCCAAATATGTCCCTGCTCTAATTCTCACAACCTTTGAATAGGTTAGGTTATATGGCAAAAGAGACATTTCAGATGCAGTTTTATGGATATCAGATTATCCTGGATTATCTAGTCCAGTCCAATAAGAATCACATGAATATTTTAAAAGCAGAGAATGTTCTCAGGCTAAGACCAGAATGGGAGGTCAGAGAGATAGAAATATGAGAACTCAATTTACCATTGTTGGTTATGAAGATGAATGGAGCCATGAATCAAGGAATTTAGGAAGCATTAAAGAGGTTAGAGAGGCTCATGGACAACAGTTACCAAGTAGGGATCTCAGTCCTTCAACAGTAGGAATTGTAAAACCTCAAAATAGCTCACAAATATATTCTTTCCTAGAGTTACAAGATAACATCCCAGGCTGGTCAGTTCTTTGATTCTGGCCTTGGTGACATAATAAAAAACATAAGTTGAACCCACTTAAATTTATATGAGTGAGCAGCAGGATAACTTGTGTTGTTTTTAGCTGCAAAACTGGTGGTAATTTATTATAGAAGCAATGAAAAATTAATACACAGGGGCATGGTATGTCACTTAATACAGAAAACAAACACACTTACTCAAATTAGTCACTCCATCTGCAACATCCTTCTGCTTTGCCTGCATCCAAATTGTAGGAGCTATTCAGTCTCTTAAATTCCAATGTTGAAAAGATCCTTCTCTAATGTCAAACTGCATTTACAATAAGAGCTACTTGATTTAGAATTTGATTATATTCTGTCTTGAATATTTCAGCATTTCTGTATAGAAACACAGTCTTCTAAATAACATCATGCATTCCTCCTGAGCAAGGACAGTCTCAATATTTAGGACTCTCTTCTATATATTTTTGAAAGACGTGAAAGGACAAATGGTGTAAAAGACTTAATAAAATACTCACAAAAGCACTCACGGAATACCAGTACTGATATGCATCCACAATGAATTCGGCACCAATTTTCATCTATAATTATTAAAAGTAAATTCTTCATGAAGAAACTTAACATGACTCTCCTGAATTCCCTCCTGTGTACTTGCTGCTCTTTCTGATTTTGCTCTGTGATCTTCTATTGCTACAGGGCAGCCAGTTCCTTTTGTTCAATCCTGACTGAGCGTATTTTCTCATCTCATACTGTGGACTCACCACATGTTCTCTCCCTCCTGTTTACATATTTTCTGAGACAGAGCATAAATGATTTTCAACAGCATATCAAGAATGATTGTGTCTGATTCTTGATTAAAAACAATGGATATTCGAAAAATAGAGATGAATTTTGTTTGGTGTGAGAGCTTTAAGTCAAATTTTGGCATAACAAAATGTTATTTGGGGACTGTCAAATCTAAAGAAAATTATGATTGCAGTTTCTAGGGGTCATTTATATTTGTTGTGGTTTTATACAATCACTTTGATAAAGTAGTAGAAGGAAGAATAAATGAATTGAAGGGTGAAGCTGGTGACAATTCATAGCCTAATGATTGTTGATGATGTATAATGAAAGCATTGTTATAAAATATTTATTATTCATATAAAATGGTAAAGATAAGTTATATTTAATAAATGAATTTTTATTAGTTTGCTCACTACCTATGAGTTTTAATATACCAAAAAAATAAATCTACAGTTAATTCTCCAAAAGCCCTAAAAGTTATAAATTAATATGGTTTAAATTTTTCTTTCTAACATAATATTTCTTTTAATTCATTAATCTAACAATATATTGTTTTAATAATAAATTATCTCTCAATCACAGATTGTATTAAATCAGGTTTTTAATAACAAGAACTTCCTTTGAAAATTCTTAGGAATAAAACAGCAATGTTATTTTCAAAAACAATCCTTATTCAGAAGAGCATTAAAAGTAAACTAAATCTAAAATAAGTACAATCATTAATTTACACATGAACAATTTGTATTTAGCTGTTCAGCTGTTTTTCTCAATATAACATCAACAGGATTATTGAGTGAATATGCATAGTAAGTGGTACATTTGAGATGAATTTAACGATACTCCTGTCTTAGTTACATTCATCTCAACTGTACTACTTACAATGCATATTCTCTCAATAATCTTGCTGATATTATATTGAAAAAAACAACTGAACAGCTATATACAAATTATTCATGTGTAGATTAAGCTATGTTATGGCTTCCAATTAAAATAAATAAATTTATATTAAAACAACAACAACAAAAAAGACAACTCTATAGACTTAACACTCACTTCTGTTTGATATAAACTATACATCAATTTCTGCTTTATTGATTATGCCAAAGCCTTCTGCTTTATTGACTATTTCCAAGGCTGTGGAAAATTCTGAAAGAGATGGGAATACCAGACCACCTGACCTGCCTCTTGAGAAACCTGTATGCATGTCAGTAAGCAACAGTTAGAATGGACATGGAACAACAGACTGGTTCCAAATAGGAAATGGAGTACATCTGGATAGTATATTGGTACCCTGCTTATTTAACTTATATGCAGAGTACATCATGAGAAACACTGGGCTGGATAAAACACAAGTTGAAATCAAGATTGCAAGGAGAAATATCAATAACCTCAGATATGCAGATGACAACACCCTTATGGTAGAAAGTGAAGAACTAAAGAGCCTTTTGGTGAAAGTGAAAGAGGAGAGTGAAAAAGTTGGCTTAAAGCTCAACATTCAGAAAACTAAGACCATGGCATCCGGTCCTATCACTTCATGTCAAATAGATGGGGAAACAGTGGAAATGGTGGCTGACTTTATTTTGAGGAGCTCCAAAATCACTGCAGATGGTGATTTCAGCCATGAAATTAAAATACACTTACTCCTTGGAAGGAAAGTTATGACCAACCTAGACAGCGTATTAAAAAGCAGAGTCACTACTTTGTCAACAAAGGTCCGTCTAGTCAAGGCTATGGTTTTTCCAGTGGTCATGTATGGATGTGAGAGTTGGACTATAAAGAAAGCTGAGTACTAAAGAATTGATGCTTTTGAACCGTGGTGTTGGAGAAGACTCTTGAGAGTCCCTTGGACTGCGAGGAGATCCAACCAGTCCATCCTAAAGGAGATCAGTTCTGGGTGTTCTTTGGAAGGACTGATGTAGAAGCTGAAACTCCAATACTTTGGCCACCTGATGACAAGAGCTGACTCAGCTGAAAAGACCCTGATGCTGGGAAAGATTGAGGGAAGGAGGAGAAGGGGACAACAGAGGATGAGATGGTTGGATGGCATCACTGACTCAATGGACATGTGTTTGGGTGGACTCCAGGAGTTGGTGATGGACAAGGAAGCCTGGCATGCTGCAGTTCATGGGGTCGCAGAGTCGGACACGACTGAGCAACTGAACTGAACTGATACATTTAAATATATAACATAATAATATTAGTTAGGAAAATAATCTTTATAAAATACTAAACTGTTCCATGAACTGGTAGGTCATCCTAATATGATTCTTTCCTCAGTAATTAACTAAGAGTAAATGATTAAAGAAAGCAAGAAATAGAAGAGAGGAAAAAAAAAAAAAAGAAATTGCCAGCACAATCATTGGGAGGAAAATAGTTTTATCTGTCACATATAAGTTTTGCTTAAGGAAATGTTATCAGCTGTGTTTTAAGATTTATGGTTGGTTCTGATCTGATGTAAGGTTTTTCTGTTGGTTTTATTAAGAAATACAATCACTGCTCTATGGTATAACAAAGAGAAAAGTACTTTGGACATTAGTGACAGAATAAGCCTTTTTTTTTTTTTTCTGCAGAAAGACTTTAAAAGCCATCAATGCCAATATAAATTAATTTACAATAATGATGATAAAGAAACATTGGTTCTTAAAACCTCAGCTGGGGAGAACTTCCATAGAATTTTGAAACACTAGGTGCTGGCTTCTGGCCCAGATTAGAGGAAATTATATTACATATTGTTAGGGCTGATAGCAATTTTACTTCAGTTGAGATTCTTTAAAATCCCACCAATCATGGAAATAGGAAATTCATGAACTTGTCCAAATTACTTTTTTTTTTTTTTTTTTGCTTTCCAAGAAAATTCTAAGAAAGCCCTGTTAAGGACAAAAAGGTGAAGATTAAGATCAGTGGAATATTAAACTAGCCTTCAAGACTAGTATAATTTCTAATGGTAACTAATTTAACTAATTTATATCTTGAAATTAAATGACTCTAAGAGTTTGAAGAAGACTAAGCTTCATTTTAACCTAATAATTTTTAAATAAGAGAAAACAGTTAACATATCAGTCCTTATAAGAACTTGTCAAATATATGGATACTTGCAAGTGTTTCTCAATGGATACATGCATTCATCTAAAGAAACAGATCATTAGGTGTCAAGTATTTGAGTAGGCTAAGCATATTGAAAATTACATAAGCATATTGAAAATTACATAAAATGGTCCAAGTGTATGAAAAAAAAATTAAACTTTGGAGGGCCAAAACGTTGAGTAATTAGGAAAATATCATATGTAAGATATGATGCAGGTAAAGGGAGAGAACAGTTCATTACCAGGGAACACTGAGATTCTTTATTGTGAAAATGATTATACTATCCAAAGAAATATACAGAGTCAGTGTAATTCCTATCAAGTTACCAATGACATTCTTCAGAGAACTAGAACAAACTTTTTTTTTTTTCAATTTGTATGAAAGAAAAAAGACTCTGAATAGCCACAGCAATCTTGAGAAAGAAAAATGGAGCTGGAAGAATCAACCTTCCTGACTTCAGACTACACTGTGAAGCTACAGCAATCAAGACAGTATGGTAATGGCAGAAAAAACAGAAATACAGACCAGTGGAACAAGACAGAAAGCCCAGAGATAAATCCATGCACCTATGTGCATCTTACCTTTGACAAACAAGGCAAGAATATACAATTGAAGACAAAAGATTGTCTCTTCAACAAGTAGTGCTGGAAGTACTGGACAACTACATGTAGAAGAATGAAATTAGAACACATCCTGACACGACTGAGTGACTTCACTTTCTTTCTTTCTTTAACAGCATACACAAAGATAAATTCAAGATAGATTAAAGACTGAAATGTAAGGTGAGAAACTACAAATGTCTTAGAGGAAAACAGAGGCAGAATACTCTTTGAAATAAATTGCAGCAAGATCCTCTTTTACCCACCTCTTAGAGTAATGGAAATAAAAACAAAACAACAACAAGAAAAGGGAGACCAAATTAAATTTAAAAGCTCTAGCATGGCAAAGGAAACAAGTAGGGTGAAAAAACAACCAAATCAAAAAATGGGAAGAAGACCTAAATAGACATTTTTCCAAAGATATACAGATGACCAAGAAACACATGAAAAGATGCTCAACATCATTCATTATTACAGAAGTGCAAATCAAAACTACAATGAGGTGCCACTTCATACCAGTCAGAATGGCCATCATCAAAAAAATCTACAAACACTAAATACTAGAGGTGATATGAAGAAAAGGAAACACTTTTGCACTATTTGTGGGAGTGTAAGTTGTTCAGCCACTATATATAAAAGTATGGCGATTCCTTAAAAATCTAGGTCTAAAATTACCATGTGACCTGCAATTCTACTACTGGGCATATACCCAGAGAAACCCATAATTCATAAAGACACATGCACCCCATGTTCACAGCAGCACTATTTACAATAGCTAGGATTTGGAAGCAATCTAGATGTCCATCAACAGATGAATGGATAAAGAAGTTGTGGTACATATATACAATGGAATACTATTCAGCCATACAAAGGAATGAATGTGAGTCAGTTGAAGGGAGGTGGATGAACCTGACAGCCTGTCATACAGAGTGAAGTAAGTCATAAAAAGAAAGATATCATGATTAACACACACATATATATATATATATATATATATATATAATCTAGAGAAATGGCATGGATGAACCCCTTTGCAGGGCATGAGTACAAATGCAGACATAGGGAATAAACTTATTAACATAGTAGGGGAAGGTCAAGGTGGAATGAATTGAGAGAATAGCATTAACATATATACACTACCATGTTTAAAACAGATAGCTAGTGGGAAGCTGCTATATAACACAGGGAACCCAGCCCGGTGCTCTGTGAGGACCTAGAGAGGTGGGATTGGAGGGTGGGAGGCAGGCTCAAGAGGAAGGGGATATATATATACACACATATATATATATGGCTGATGTGTGATTTTGTACACCAGAAACCAACACAACATTGTAAATCAATTATCTTCCAATAAAAAAAATTAAAAAGACAATGACCCGAATTTGGCATTAAATTTGACAACGTGTTAGGGAAGCAGAAAGTATTTCTCAAACTGAGACAAACCCTTGCAGTAATTCAAAGAACAGACCATGACTTGCTGGGACTTTCCAAGTGGTCCAGTGGTAAAGACTTCGTGCTTCCATTGCAGGGAGTGTGGGTTCAATCCCTGGTCAGGAAACTAAGAAACCACATGCCTTGCGGTGCAGCCAAAAAAGAAAAAAGAAGAACATGGCTTATTGAAGATGTGTTATGAAGTATAGGATAAAATATATGTATGTTTGAGAAGAGTGCATAGACATAAGGCTGAAAAGGTAGGTTAGAAACTGAGAAGGAAGATATTTAGCAGCTAAATTTCAATCTGTTTTCTTCCTGTACTGGAAAGACATTTCTTGGAAAGTCTTGGGATTCTCATATTGATGACAACTATAGTAAAAATTACTTTTATGTAAGATATCTGATTTGCATTATTTGGATTAACAAGTCAATTGCCTGTATTCAAAATCATTTATAGAATTATACTATATCCAGTGAGATTTATTTTATATTTGATTTAATTATCTACTAATTGGCTGATGTGCTGGAAAAATACCATGGATAGAGGAGCCTGGTGGGCTGTAGTCCATGGGGTTGCAAATGGACACTTGGACAGAACTGAGTGACCAAACAGGCTGATAACCCTAAAAAATCAAATTTAAAGCAGAAGATTTGGGGAGCAGTTTGAAGGATGAATTGCAGAGACATAAGAAAAATGGATAGGGTGGTATGTATAATGACAGGTAAAAGAAAATGAGTAACTGAAATTGGCAAAGGATTTAGAAAAGGACTGCATATGAAAGATATTTTAGTGGCAGAACTCTTGACTGCTGTATGTTTCTGCTAAAGTAAAGATGGTATTCAACAGAAACACTAACAATTTTGACTTGGGCAATAAATTAGATGATATCATTCACTGAGAGAAAAGAATACAACATAAGGGGCATACACGCTTGGTGGCAAAATTAATTTGCTCAGCTTAGGAGATTTTGCATTTGAGGTGTAGGGGAAACATTGAGTTAGAGATGTAGCTATATATTTGCTGAGTTGGAGATGAATACAGGTGGCATCTCTATCTATTCTTACATTTGTTTTCCTACCTATTTGTGATTACATACAGAATAGTTCTCTACTATATTTCTTCCATCAAATAAAAGCTCTTAATCATAATGTTATAGTTTAATTCATTTTTACATTTTGCTAAAGAATTTTTCTGTAGCTAGACTGTTTCGGATTAAGGTTAAACTACCACTTGCTAGTAATACAAAGCTAAATAATTTAGTTAACCTCTACATGACTCAGTTTTCTCACCTATAAAATAGTAACGGTCTCTTAAATTTCCTCTACAGTGGATTATAACACATTTATTTTATTTGCACATTCATTGGGTACACATACATATATTCTTCTAGCACTGTTTATATTTTATATACTAAATTATGACTATTATTGGACCTTAGCTTTCTCTTCCTCAATTTTTAGCAGCATAAATATGGCAAGTTTCTCATATACTTTGGAAATTATATTGCTACAGGAATCAGAGTGAATTGAAAATTTTTTGGGGGGAATGTCAGGCAGGGTTTATGATATTAATATGCCTTCAACTGGCCTTTTGAAAAAGCAGGAACACATATGGGGTGCTGAATTCACTTCAAGTTGGTGAAAAGCCTACAGTTTAGCCTGTAAAACGAGGGAACCAATTAACCATTTCCTAATTACCTTTCATCACAACTTTTGCTGTATTTGAGAGCACCCTTAGCTCGAACTCTCCTCATTCTGCTGCGAATGAAGTCTGTCCCTTAGGGGAAAGATTGCCTCTCCCTGCTACGCAGTCAGCTACCCCCCTGAGGAAAAGTACTGGAGAGACAGTTCTGGTGGGTTGCTAGGAGCAATTATTTGCTCCTATAGCATCCCTGTTTTAGGAACTGGGTCCTCTGTGGTTGGTGGTGCAACAGCCCCAAGTCTGTCCTGCTTACCGCTCTAGTTGTGAAACTCCCAATCCACAGGCCAGTACAAAGGCAAACGGGCCCCTGGTAACATCAGTGATGCTGCACCTAGACAGCCTCCAGCCAGGACCTGGGTCAGAGGGCGGGAGGCTTGTGTTCTTAGCTGTACCTTCCTGGAGTAGAATTTCAATCTCCCTGGAACAAGGATGGAGGATACGGGTATTCATGTAGATTCTCTAAACTCTCACAGTTCTTACCACGTTTTAGTATATTTTATTGAATGCATGTTTCATCATTGGATATGTGCAATTAGAACCATTTCCAGAGACTTTTTAAAAGTTGTTTTTGCTTTATTTTGCTTTTTAAAAATATTTACCAGTTTCTGCAGGTATGCTAAACTCTTCACACTCATGCCACCTCACTTTAATCTTGAACTTAAATTTCAAGTTCCAAATCTATTTTACCAGAAAATCCATGTCCATGGGGCTGTCAGATGCTCTCCCAGTCATGCAATATTATATACCTACTTGGATATTATTTCACGATATATGATTCTTTTAAGTTCTGGGAGGGAAAAAGAAAAGTGGTAAACTTGAGTTTAACTGCCATAATGCCATCAAAACCTCCAGAATTAAGAATGCCATGCTTAAAAGCCATGATGACAATCGATATTTGTAGGAATTAAGATTGTACAAGCCATAGAATTTTAGAGACAGTTTACAAGTTAGGAATAGTTGAGACCCCAACTATGACTTTCCCTTGAAAGGCCCTAATGGAAGTTATACTGAGGTTACTGATGGCATTTATTCATAGACTAGCCATATAGTATTTTCATAATTTCCAAAATTGGCTGAGCTATAGTCTCCTCATGAGGGTAGAAAATGAACCATCGAGGGAATAATACACTTTTAGAATATTGAATCAATTTTCCTGTTATGTCAAGGTCACTATAAATGTCATCTGAGATAACACTACTATATGAAACACATTTAAGGATATTTCCAAACCATATTTTCTATATTTCTGAATTAAATCTGAGCAGAAGTGGTTAGGCAAGTTGCTTAGAAACATTATCTATGTTACTTTACTAAAATCCTATTTTGTTAGTTATTACACTAAATAAGGGCTTCTTTGTGGCTCGGACTGTAAAGAATCTGCCTTCAAAGGGAGACCTGGGTTCTATCCCTGAGTTGGGAAGATTCCCTCTAGTAGGGCATGGCAACACACTCCAGTATTTTTGCCTGGAGAATCCCCATGGACAGAGGGGCTTGGCAGGGTACATTGCACCGTATCCAAAGAGCCATACATGACTGAGAGACTAAAGTCACTCAACAAACACAAGCACAGCAACAACACTAAATAAATGAGCTAATTGCAGTATACAGTACTCTATAAGTGGTACTATTCAATATTTATTAACTTCCCTAATAAACTGAATGCTCTCCTCATAAAACAAATTAATCCTATAGAAATGTGACTGTTATGAAAATCCAAAAATCAACTTTAGCATAGAAATTTTTGGCAAGAGCAAATTAGAGTTAAGTACACTGTATAGTATACAGTCAAAATATCAGGGATGCCTGTGAAAATATGAAAAGAAATTTGCATGAGGCACAGAGAAGGTCTTGAAAATGTTACTACAATTTAAATTAGATTTGAGTTAGTGATGCAACATTTAAAACTTTTTAACATGAGCTTCCAAATCATGTTTTCATTCCCATTGGTAACATCTTTAACTCAATCTGCAGCATTTGATGAAAGAAAAATATAACAAATAGATTTTAATAGAGATGGGTTATCCAGGCAGAATTCTATGTGGAAATGTTATATGGAATTTAATTATTCATATTTTACTTGGCAAGAAGAATGATGTTATAATTTAATGGCTTCAATGTGTTTTTACTGTTTTTCTCTTCCTCTCATAATGTCAAAAGTATATGAATTTCATCTTACTCCTTCAAGATTATAGCCCTATGGGGGGAAAATCAATCATATGTCTCTAATATTGCATTTTAAATAACAGGAGTAATTTTTTTTCTTATCTTTAGAGTCCAGGGCTTAATACTTGACAGTATTTGTAGGTTTTCATTTTCAAGAGTTTGCTTCTGAGCTAAAATTATAATTTTCATGCTTTTCCAATTTTGTACTTTCATAACAATAATTATTTCAAGTGATAAACCACAGTAATGAATAAAAGCAATTTTTAGACACAAAGTTTCTGCACTGTTTACAAACAGAAATTTTAAATAATGTTTCTATGGGGAAATGTATCATCCTAATTCATGAAAACAGTACAATCAGCTCAATCAGCTATTATAATGGTTTACTTGAGGTAGACTAATTTAATTGTAAAGTGGTAAAGTTTTACCCACTCATTAAATATTGTGATTTAGGCAAGTGTAAATATAATATTTTTTACTTAAAATGTTATGTGAGCCTCATCATTAGAAGCTGTCATTTTTAATAGTGTGCAATATAGAAGGATTTAAGAGGCTAATAAAAATGATATAGATGGAATGAATACATTTATGTCATATAAAATATTTATTATAACATTTTACATTGTATAACTTTGTTTAGATTATATCTTTTGTCACAAAAAACTGAGGAATTGACGTCTATAGAGGTAAGGATATTAAAACAAAGTGTTTATTTTGTCCAGTGTCACAAGACTAAAAGATCATTTATTGTCTTTTCACTGCTTTAAATGTACTCCCAACAATATTCAGCAAAGAGTACAAAATCTTATTTTATGAGTGATTCATCTTACTGCATAAATGGAGTAAATGCATTTGACAGTCTTCATGACAATCTGATGGAATTTCTTCTACAAAAGACTCATTTGAAACTTTCAGAGTCTCAGGAATATGAAATTTTTTTCATTTAAATTATTTGTTTTTAGATAAAGTAAAATATTAAATTTCATGTTATTGTTTTTTTGTAACCTTTGATGAAAATGGAATAATAATATACTATTTTGCATTACTTCTTATGTTTTATTCCAAGATATAATTTGGTCATTTCTCATTCTTATGCAAGTACCCTATTGTGACAGTGGAATTATTAAGAGTTCAATAGTTTTTTAAATCACTGAAATAAGTCTAAAATGTCTTCCATATTAGGTTGGAGTAAGTACAAATATGTATGGATGTGAGAGTTGGACTGTGAAGAAACCTGAGCGCCAAAGAATAGATGCTTTTGAACTGTGGTGCTGGAGAAGACTCTTGAGAGTTTCTTGGACTAAAAGGAGATTCAACCAGTCCATCCTAAAGGAGACCAGTCCTGAGTGTTCATTTGAAGGACTGATGCTGAGACTGAAACTCCAATACTTTGGCCACCTCATGCAAAGACTTGACTCATTGGAAAAGACACTGATGCTGGGAGGGATTGGGGGCAGGAGGAGAAGGGGACAACAGAGTATGAGATGGCTGAATGGCATCACCGACTCGATGCACATGAGTTTGGGTGAACTCCGGGAGTTGGTGATGGACAGGGAGGCCTGGCACACTGCGATTCATGGGGTTGCAAAGAGTCGGACACAACTGAGCGACTGAACTGAACTGAAGTACAAATAAGAATAATATAACCCTGAATCTTCTGTTTTGAAATAATAAATTTAGCAAAAAAAAAATGGGGAGAAAAAATGTCTATGAAATATGTTAGCCAATGGAACTTAAAATGTTCATATATTGTTTATCTGGCTAGTAACAAGTTTGTGTATGTGTGTGTGTTTCCCTCAGAGGTTACTGACTCTGAAAACACCTGAAAAAATAAAACCTAAGTTTAAGTCTGCATACAAATTGCAAGAAAAGTTAAAGTAATAGAAATTATAGCAAATTTGTCCTTGTATTTAGAAATACTAATAATGTTCTTCTTGTTGATTCTTATGTATCAAGTAGGAAAATTAATCAACTGGAATTAACTCTCAGAATAAAAAATATGAATAAGCTACATGATTGTGAGAAGAAATTTCATAGTTCTCAGACTTTGAAATTTAAAAAAAATTATCAGTTAGTATGAAATTTACCAAGATAAACAATACAGGCATCTTTTTCAGGGCATGGACATATTTTTGCAAGGTCTAGGTTTTAAACTCCTACCAATTTTATTTATATCTACTTTATAACAGAAAATTATATTTCAAATAACAAAAATAAACAGTAATGAAAATATTTGTGTAGTCATATAGACTATGGCTATTACTAGTAAAAGCTTTTCCATTACAGGTGGCAGGGGTGGTGCTAGCAGTAAGGAACCTGCCTGCTAATGCAGGGGACCTAAGAGACATGGGTTCAATCCCTGGCTTGGGAAGATCCCCTGGAGAAGGAAATGGCAACCCACTCCAGTATTCCTGCCTGGAAAATCCCATTGACAGAAAAGTCTGGCTGGCTACAGTTCATAGGGTCATAAAGAGTCAGACACCACTGAAGTGACTTCAGTTCAGTTCAGTCGCTCAGTCGTGTCCAACTCTTTGTGACCCCATGAATTGCAGCACGCCAGGCCTCCCTGTCCATCACCAACTCCCGGAGTTCAATCAGACTCATGTCCATCGAGTCCGTGATGCCATCCAGCCATCTCATCCTTGGTCGTCCCCTTCTCCTCCTGCCCCCAATCTCTCCCAGCATCAGAGTCTTTTCCAATGAGTCAACTCTTCCCATGAGGTGGGCAAAGTACTGGAGCTTCAGCTTTAGCATTATTCCTTCCAAAGAAATCCCAGGGTAGATCTCCTTCAGAATGGACTGGTTGGATCTCCTTGCAGTCCAAGGAACCCTCAAGAGTCGTCTCCAACACCACAGTTCAAAAGCATCAATTCTTCGGCTCTCAGCCTTCTTCACAGTCCAAATCTCACATCCATACATGACCACTGGAAAAACCATAGCCTTGACTAGACGGACCTTAGTTAGCAAAGTAATGTCTCTGCTTTTGAATATACTATCTAGGTTGGTCATAACTTTTCTTCCGAGGAGTAAGCGTCTCTTAATTTCATGGCTGCAGTCACCATCTGCAGTGATTTTGGAGCCCAAAAAAATAAAGTCTGACACTGTTTCCCCATCTATTTCCCATGAAGTGATGGGCCCAGATGCCATGATCTTCGTTTTCTGAATGTTGAGCTTTAAGCCAACTTTTTCGCTCTCCTCTTTCACTTTCATCAAGAGGATTTTAGTTCCTCTTCACTTTCTGCCATAAGGGTGGTGTCATCTGCATATCTGAGGTTATTGAGATTTCTCCCGGCAATCTTGATTCCAGCTTGTGTTTCTTCCAGTCCAGTGTTTCTCATGATGTACTCTGCATATAAGTTAAATAAGCAGGGTGACAATATACAGCCTTGACATACTCCTTTTCCTATTTGGAACCGGTCTGTTGTTCCATGTCCAGTTCTAACTGTTGCTTCCTGACCTGCATACAGATTTCTCAAGAGGCAGATTAGGTGGTCTGGTATTCCCATCTCTTTCAGAATTTTCCACAGTTTATTGTGATCCACACAGTCAAAGGCTTTGACATAGTCAATAAAGCAGAAATAGATGTTTTTCTGGAACTCTCTTGCTTTTTCCATGATCCAGCAGATGTTGGCAATTTGATCTCTGGTTCCTCTGTCTTTTCTAAAACCAGCTTGAACATCAGGGAGTTCACGGTTCACGTATTGCTGAAGCTTGGCTTGGAGAATTTTGAGTATTACGTTACTAGCACGTGAGATGAGTGCAATTGTGTGGTAGTTTGAGCATTCTTTGGCATTGCCTTTCTTTGGGATTGGAATGAAAATGACCTTTTCCAGTCCTGTGGCCATTGCTGAGTTTTCCAAAATGCTGGCATATTGAGTGCAGCACTTTGACAGCATCATCTTTCAGGATTTGAAACAGCTCAACTGGAATTTCATCACCTCCACTAGCTTTGTTTGTAGTGCTGCTTTCTAAGGTCCACTTGACATCACATCCCAAGATGTCTGGCTGTAGATTAGTGATCACATCATCATTATTATCTGGGTCTTGAAGATCTTTTTTGTGCAGTTCTTCTGTGTTTTCTTGCCACCTCTTCTTAATATCTTCTGCTTCTGTTAGGTCCATATCATTTCTGTCCTTTATCAAGCCCAGACTTAGCACATATTTAATAAAGCAATTTATTATTTTAATTTTTATATTTGTTCAACTGGCTTAAAATTCTATTTATTCAGTAATAAGCCTACAGTTGTTAAACCACTTGGCTCTTACTGAGGGTTGGGGAGGGTGGCAGTTAATCTTTAGTTTAGTAGTAAGTTAGTTGTTAAGTTGTGTACGACTCTTGTGACCCCATGGACCATAGCCTGCCAGGCTCCTCTGTCCATGGGATTCTCCAGGAAAGAATACTGGAGTGGGTTGCCATTTCCTTCTCCAAGTTATCCTGTACTGGTTTTCAATTAGTTATTTAAAGAAGGAGATGCTTTTACATAAGATTACTTAACTCTGGTGCTCTCAGAGTTGCTGAGAAAGATCTAATAATGAACAACCTGTCAATGATAAATTCTAGCTTTTGTAATACAAATATCTTACCCTCCCTTATTTGTTGCTCTTTCACAGCTATCACTATTGTCATCCCCAAGACTGTAACCATAATAGTAGTTATAAGCAATCCTATGCTTAACCTCTTCCATTTTCCTAAGCCTCTTAATTCCTTAAAATTTTTCTCATATTTCTTGTTTCAAAACAGAAAAATTAGTTCTCTCTGAATTTTCTGACTAGGTTAGCTACTTCTATTGAGCTTTTATTAAAATCATCTGTAATTTTACAGCCTATTTTCACTGTGTGTATATGAACTAGGAAGCACCCTTCTTCTGTCAGAAAGCATACTTGGTACACTCTTTAGATCTTTCTCAAGACATGGACTCCTTTTGTTATTCTGGCTTTTTGTGACATTATCCACTTTGTTCTTTTTTTTTTTTTTCCTGAATACCATCAGTTAGCATATTAATGGACTATTATATCTTTCAAAATATTTTGTATCATTAAAAAATCCTTTCTTATCCACTATTATGTATTTTATATATATGCAGAGTAGGCATTAATATAGTGAACTTTCCATTCTCCTCTGTGGAAGTGGTCTATACTTGTGACGTTTACACATTTTTACCTTCCATGGACTTTAATCTTGTCATGATGTTTGAATCCACTATTAGGTAACCTTATCTCAACTCACAGCAAGCAAGTCTTGTTCTTGGTTAGTTGTCCAGTAATGTGAGTCTCTATTAATGGTGAGAAGCTGAAGCTAAGGTGTCATCTTCATTCAAGAAGCCTGGTTCCTTCCTGTTTTAAATGTGGAGAACTCAGACTGCAAGTGAAATGACAATATCCTTACAAGAGAGGAAAAATGGTATTCTGTGACATTCTTAGACTTAACATGTTAACTGTACTGGCTTTACCCCCCTATTATGTAAGAGTTATAAATAACCTCAGATTATGTGAGGAGAGCTTTGGCCTGCCCTTATGAAAGCTACAAACGTGGTCTGCAGCATATTTAAGTGAAGTAACTTTGGATCATATATTCTATGACTAGACATGGTTGAAATTAACTATGATCGAAGTCTTGTTCCCTAATGCTACAGATTATGCTTCCATAATATATTATGGAACATAATATATTATGTTATTCCATAAAAACCATATATTTCTAAAATCCTTGAAAAACCTAAGGCCAATTTTATCTATTCATGTGTTCACATTGCTGCATTCATAAACTACTTAAAATTTAGATGGCATTGCTAATCCACTTGGCTGCCTTCTTGAGATCATTACAGAATGCCTGTCTTTCCCACTGTCTTCACTTCAGCACTTTTAAAACCTTTATATATTAACTCACAGCAACAGCAATGGTAAGCATCATCCTTCTCATCAGAGGTTATAACCCTGAATATCAGGGCAGAACAGACCAAGATTATGCATCTGGAGCTGCCACAGAGGAATCATTTTAAATTCTATTAATGGAGAACTTCCCCCTCTTTCAATTATTATCACATAAGCAAAGTAAACACAAGGCATATAGTAGTGTTTATTCCACCTGTCATAGATGCCATTAGGAAAACTAAATTCATATTCATATTTATGTCATGTTGTTCTTTAAAACAGACATAAAATCACAAAAATAGAAAGGCCACAATTCACTTTTATTTTAAATCCAAAAAAGAAATGTGACATTTTAAATGTATGTCTATCGTACTCTATTTAGAAATAGATTGACAACATATGTTTCCCTTAGATTTTTTCTTAAAGAACAAGTCTTTTCCAGTAATACTAAAATTATGCTTAGAAAGTAATAATTTGTTTTAAATAAAGGATCTGATACAGCCTCTCTAACTTCTAACAGAATGTGTAAAGTCAGAGAAAGATTAAAAAAAAAGAAAAAGCACATAACACAGTCTTTGGTTGAGACATATACTTTTGCCTCTATCTGGAAGGAAGAAAATGACTTAGTGTAAGAACAGTGGAACTTGACTGAGAGAAGCAATTGATCACTCATTGTGCTCTATGGCATAGCATAAAGTAAACATTCTAGAATGAAAGTAGGTTAGGAGAATCATTTGTCAGTCTGGACTTTCTATAACCCACTGGGGAAATCTTAGACCTGTCCTTCTTCCAGTATTGGTGGTGCATTTTTAAGTAGTCATAGCTACTTGCATCCTCTTTGCTATTAGAACTTTGGAGACAACAAGCTGGAGAACAGAATATCTTAATAAAATGTGGTATAGAATTAATATGGGATATAGTGGAAAACTGGCAGCAGGGTACTAATAATAAAATATTGAATATAAGTAGTAAATTTCCCATAATTAAAGCACAAACTTAGGAAAACATTTCTGAGAGAAAGTGGGGATTGAAATGCTTTATGCTCTTGATTTCCTTTCAAACAGAAAGATAAATTCTCAGTATTAAAGATATCCTCATCTAAAGTTAGCAGAATCAAACTAGATAAATTTAAACATTGATGTTGGGTTGACAACTATAGACAACACTATTCAGGCAAGAAGGAAGGGTTCAACCTACATAGAGTGGATAGAGAAGGACCAAAGGAGATAACTCACATGTCTATCTGAGTCATTAAAACACAATATAATTCTACACTTTTATGATGATGTAATCTTCAAGCTGGTTTTAGAAAAGGCAGAGGAACCAGAGATCAAATTGCCAACACCGACTAGATCATCAAAAAAGCAAGAGAGTCCCAGAAAAACATCTATTTCTGCTTTATTGACTATGCCAAAGCCTTTGACTGTGTGGATCACAATGAACCGTGGAAAATTCTGAAAGAGATGGGCATACCAGACCACCCGACCTGCCTCTTGAGAAACCTGTATGCAGGTCAGAAGCAACAGTTAGAACTGGACATGGAACAACAGACTGGTTCCAAATAGGAAAAGGAGTACGTCAAGGCTGTATATTGTCACCCTGCTTATTTAACTTGTATGCAGAGTACATCATGAAAAATGCTGGGCTGGAAGAAGCACAAGCTGGAATCAAGATTTCCAGGAGAAATATCAATAACCTCAGATATGCAGATGACACCACCCTTATGGCAGAAAGTGAAGTGGAACTAAAAGCCTCTTGATAAAACTGAAAGAGGAGAGTGAAAAATCTGGCTTAAAGCTCAACATTCAGAAAACTGAGATCATGGCATCTGGTCCCATCACTTCATGGGAAATAGATGGGGAAACAGTGAAAACAGTGTCAGACTTTGTTTTGGGGGGCTCCAAAATCACTGCAGATGGTGACTGCAGCCATGAAATTAAAAGATGCTTACTCTTTGGAAGGAAAGTTATGACCAAGTTAGATAGCATATTAAAAAGCAGAGACATTACTTTGCCAACAAAGGTCCATCTAATCAAGGCTATGGTTTTTCCAGTGATCATGTATGGATGTGAGAGTTGGACTGTGAAGAAAGTTGAGCACCGAAGAATTGATGCTTTTGAGCTGTGGTGTTGGAGAAGACTCTTGAGAGTCCCTTGGACTGCAAGTAGATCCAACCAGTCCATCCTAAAGGAGATCAGTCCTGAGTGTTTATTGGAAGGACTGATGCTGAAGCTGAAACTCCAATACTTTGGCCACCTAATGTGAAGTCTTGACTCATTGGAAAAGACGCTGATGCTGGGAGAGATTGGGGGCAGGAGGAGAAGGGGACGACCGAGAATGAGATGGCTGGATGGCATTGCTGATTCTATGCACATGAGTTTGGGTGGACTCCAGGAGTTGGTGATGGACAGGGAGGCCTGGTGTGCTGCGATTCACGAGGTTGCAAAGAGTCGGACCTTACTGAGCGACTGAACTGAACTGAACTGAACTGAATAGAAACAAAAGAAAGTTAAGAAAATACCATATGACACAAGAAGAACATTTTATACTAAAACCTCAAATTTAGATCAGCAATCCTTAAAGTACATTTTTTTTAATTAAATAGAAAACAGGTAAAGAAATTATTTATTATCCTAATAGGAAAAATATTTTGCTTGTTTTATGAGACTGCAGCAGGTTATCATCAAAAATTCTGCAAATAATACATGCTGGAAAGTGTGTGAAGAGAAAGGAACACTCTCACACTGTGGGAGGGAATGTAAACTGGTGCAGCCATTATGAAAAACAGTATGGATATTCCTTAAAAAGCTGAAAATATAGCTACCATATGAACCTGAAATAGCACTGCTGGCAGTATATCTGGAGAACACTATAATCTGAAAAGATACATGCATGTCAATGTTCATCGCAGCATCATTTACAATAGCAAGACATGGAACCAACCTAAATGTCTCTATATGTGTGTTTATGTTTGCCTGTGTGCTCAGGACTGGTAGTAAATTATCCGCCTGCCAATGCATGAGATGCAGGAGACGTGGGTTTTATCCTGGCTTGTTCAGGAAGGTCCCCTGGATAGGGAATGGCAATCCACTTCAGTATTCCTGCCTGGAACATTTCATGCACAAAGGAGCCTGGTGGGCTAATGTCCATGGAGTAAGAGTAGGATACGATTGAGCACCGCCTCCGCCGACACACATATACACATAGGAGGTTGCTCATATGTGGAATCAAAAAAAAAATTGGTACGAATGAATTTACATACAAAACAGAAATAGCCTCATAGATATAGAAGCCAAATATGGTTACTGAAGGGGAAATGGAGAGCAAGGGTAAATTAGGAGTTTAGGATGAACATAAACACACTCCTATTTATAAAATTGATAACCAACAATGACCTACTGAATGGCTCAGGAAACTACTTAATATTCAGTAATAACCTATCAGGGAAAAATCTGAAAATGAATACATATATGTATATGTATATATACAGCTGAATCACTTCGTTACATACCTGAAACTATCACAACATTGTAAATCAAATATGTCTCAACTTAAAAAACAAAACAAAACAGAAAACAGTAATTGATGGAGCTCCTTTAGCAATTCAAGGGTCCTAAGAAATGCTGAAATTACCTGAGATTTCTAGAATGTATATGATGAGAAGCTGGAATAAACAGTTGCCAGATGCTCAGTGTGGCTTAGGATTTTCCTGGTTGCTCAGTGGTAAAGAATTTACCTGCCAAAGGAGGAGACACTAGCGATGCAGGTTCTATCCCGGGGCTGGGATACCCCCTGGAGAAGGGAATAGCAACCCACTCCAGCAACCCATGGACCAAGAAGTCTGGTGGGCTACAGTGCATGGGGTCTCAAAGAGTTGAACACAGCTGAGCAACTGAGCACAATGTGGTTTTAGAAACATTTAAGAGGTGGAAAATTCAAATCATCTCCATGGGGGCCATGCCATGATGACCCATAGAGTCAATACAAATTCCCATCTCCGGATGCATGTCCACTGCTTTAAATAATGTGAAAGTGAGAGTGACTCGGGCATGTCTGACTCTTGCGATCCCATGGACTGTACAGTCCATGGAATACTCCAGGCCAGAATCCAGGAGTGGGTAGCCATTCCCTTCTCCAGGGGATCTTCCCAGCCTGGGGATCAAACCCAGGCCTCCCACATTCCAGGCAGATTCTTTACCACCTGAGCCACCAGGGAAGCTAAATGATGTATATTCTGATAATTAAGAATGTGGTACAAGGAGAAAACACTTTGTCTCAGCTCGAGATAAGTAAAAGAACTGCATTGCAAATGCAGAAAAAAATCTGTTTGGAAAATCTAAGTAGTGGAATCTAGCCATAACCAATGCAGTAATACTTCTTTTAGTTATCATCTATTTTGAAGATGTTTAACATTATCCTATTGAAGGTAAAAGTGCAAAAATATATCAGAAATCCATTATTTAGGAAAATGATTCATTGTACATAGTTATGTTTAAGGTGACATAATAAGTAAATGCATAGTTTCCATTCTCCAGGCAAGAATACTGGAGTAGGTAGCTATTCCCTTCTCCAGGGGATCTTCCTGACCCATGAATCAAATCCCCATCTCCTGCATTGCAGGCAGATTCTTTACTGTCTGAGCTACCAGGGAAGCCCACTTAGTATTATGGATTTAGTCATTCTCAGTGTGACATTTCTTTGTTTTTAACATTTCAATTAAAGAATACCTTAAACTTTTAAAAATAAAATATCTTTTGATAAATATTGTAGTGTCTTGAGTAGCTCTGCAATGCTGAAAGATATAATAAGGGTTACTTTTATTTGGGTAGGTACGTGCTACATGTCATAAGAATTTAATGGAATTATAAGAAATCTCTCTTTACCCTCAAATCTGGATATCTCAAAACGTTCCAAATATGGACATTTTATTTCATAATTTCTGCCCTATATACTATAGAGCTGAATCCTTCTCAAAATTTTTCAGACTGTGGATAGGCTCTTATGCAGAAAACATAGGTTTCACTTCCACATTTGTTTTATTACTTAAAGTTATTAAATATACATTATCTCACTAGTAGTTAAATATAAGAGTAAATAGCATTGAATCATAAAAGGGATGTTTTGGCAAAACTCTAGAAAGAATGAGAAGAGTAGTGATTACCAGGAGTTGGGACTGGGCCAGAAGAGTGGATGGACAGGGAGAGCATAAGACATTTTTAGGGTAATGAAATTTTATGTGCTACTAAAATGTTAGGTGAATGATAAAACTAATATAACTGTACAATACAACAAATGAGTTCTAAATTGTTGACATTAATTATAAATAACACCTTAATACTATTTCATCATTTGTAAGAAAAGTACCGAACCAATGCAAGTCATCAATAATGGAAAACTGAAGAGGATGGGAAAAATTGTATATAAGACCTCTCTCTACTTTGTATTCAGTATCTCTAAAAACTTGAAACTGCTCTAAGAAATAAAGTCTGTTAATAAGTCTATAAAATTTCTTAAAAGAGATGGGGCTTTTGCCCACTGAACAGGACTAACCATTCAGTTAGGGATTCTATTCACAGTATCCGACAGATGGTGATTCAAGCACAGCTTAGAAACACAAAGTGAAGGAGCTCATTCCCTTTAGGAATTGACTAATTTACTTTTCCACATATCTGATCATTTGTACTTCATTCCCCCGCCCCTCTCCTCATTAGTATTGTGCATATACTTAACCTTCTGAAAATTCCCTTTGAACTAAATAGTGAAGCAATATATAACTTGATGTGTGACCTTCTTACAGACACACACTCCTCTTAGACTACATAAATTTGCTCTTTCTCAAATTTTGCCTAAGCAGAAATTATAAAAGTGCTTACGTTGCAAAGTGATCCTTTGAATTCAAAATAAATATATTTCAGATGGTAACAAAGAAATTACTTAAGTAAATTGGTGCTAAAGGTTTATATGTTACATATCAGGTTTGGTATTTGATCAATGTGGTAAAGTTTGAGCATTAGAATATATCAATTTTAGTAGAAAGATGCATTGCACTGAACATTTCACCTTAAGCCCATATTCTATTATTAAAAGCATTTTTTATATCATTATCTAAAAACAATCAAGAAGAAACAGTCACTACTTTAATGTGAATAATCTCTCCTAGGACTGTAAATTATTTTTAAAACCTGCCCAGTTTGGATGCTATGTTATTTTATTTTTTGCCAACTGACTAACTTCGTCTCTACACAACATCTATTCTCATATTCAATAATACTTTAGCCACTTAGGAAAGAGCATTAGTTCTTTCAGGCCTCTAATGAATATTTCAGGTTCTTTGTTCATATCAAAATCTCTTATTCTTTCATTTATTATTTTAATAATGATGCCTCTGTCTATCCCAGAATCAATAAAATTATATCTTTAAAGCACATTTTTTTGGAATTATTTCAAACTAGATTTTAACTCTTCAGTTAAAGTTTCAAATAAAGCAATCAATTCACATAATAGCTCTAATATAAAAGACAAAAGGAAATGTGTCTGGAAGTGTTTGAAAGATAATATTAGTTCCATTTTATTAGATTTTAATTCAGGGAGATCATGAAGCAAACTACAGCATTCTTTGTTTTAAAATGACTTCAAATTATATCTACAATTACGCTTTTCTCTTGCAATATCATAGAAGAATATTGGGAATAATAATTATTTTTAAACATAGAAATTATGCTCAAATATCATTAAATAAAAACAGAAATTATATATTTAATGCTCAGTAATTTTGAGATTAAGACATGTATAATTTTATACAGATATAAAGCTAAATTAATTTCAAAGGCTTCTTAGTTTGAAATTACTTCAATGGGCTTTCTTCAGTTTTTCAATATTTAATTTCTCAATTTATCTTTTAAATTCCATATCACTTTCACCTATCAAGACATAGAAAAATATGTTACTATATAAGATTAATTACTATCCTTGTCTTTAGTAACAAAAAATCAGTTGCCTAGATATTTTCCTATCTGTGTGTGAGAAATTTTCATAGGCTTCTTAAGCCAAATCATATTCAAGAGATCAGGTTTCAAGTAACTCTCAGGGATGTGAATTTGGATCCTGGAGCAAGATGTGGGATGGAGTAGATCTATAAGGATTAAAAATATATTATAAGTTACAGAACTGAGGTACTTTCCTTCCAAGGTTAGTTCCCAAGTTGTTTTCTAACATAAACAAGTTTTATTTTGCTGACATTTATTTAGTGCAAGATGTACGAACATAAGCTATCTCCATTGTTTCCTATGTTTTAACAACAATCTATAAAAATATACATTTATAAACATATACAGTCCATCCTAAAGGAAATCAGTCCTGAATATTCATTGGCGGAACAGATGCTTAAGCTGAAACTCCAATACTGTGGCCACCTGATGGGAGGAACTGACTCTTTGGAAAATACTCTGATGCTGGGCAAGATTGAAGGCAGGAGGAGACAATGACGACAAAGGATGAGATGGTTGGATGGCATCACCGACTCAATACACGAGTTTGAGTAAACGCTGGGAATGATGATGGACAGGGAGGCCTGGCATGCTGCAGTCCATGGGGTCAAAGAGTCAGACATGACTGAGCAACTGAACTAAACTGAGCTGATTGACTATATAATAAATGTATAATATTATAACAGATATAGAAATAAAAATATCCTGAGCAACACATTTTTATAAATTACTGAATACCAAAGAGTAATGAAACATTTTTCTACATGAAACTTACCAGTGAAAGAAGGGAATTATCAAGCTGACTCTGATTTCTTCAAGGGGGCAGCCAAACCTGGAAAAATATGGAACAATATCAGTCTGACTTTGAAAGAATAATGCACTCAGGAATTATACCCAGTTGAATGTTAGTTCAAGTAAAAGGCAAAATCAGGACATTGTCACATATCACAGCAGTCCAAAGATATAGACAATTTGAGTATTTTTATAAAGAAATCACTAACACCTAAAAGCCAGTAAAAGCAAAATATTCATTCAAACCAACAAACAGAAACAAAACAAACACCACGACAGCAATAGAAAGTTATGTCACAGAAAATTATGTTAGGCAAACAATTAATTTAATATTGGAATTTGACCAAAGGACTTGAGCAAATTTAAAAAAAAAAGGTGGACAATTTTAAAATAAAAGTTATAAATATGGGAAATTATAAATTAGGTGAGAGAGGTATGAATTCACATAAGAAAGACATTCTTATTTATAACTGGATAATTGGAGTTTCTTTAAGGGAACACCTATTTAGTATAAAAATGAACCAATACAATAATGCCAAACAATTTTCCCAGTAAATTTAAAGAAATCCTTTAAAACTAATAACTTTTTCACTTAATAGATTTTTAAAATTTTATTTTATTTAGGATTGGAGGATAATTAATTTATAATATTTTAGTGATCTGCCATACAGCAGTATGAATCAGCCATAGGTATACACATTAATATGCACCCCCTCAAGCCTCCCTCCCTGACTAACAGACTTTTAATTTCAGTTGTTTTATTATATTTTACTTTTTCTTAATTTGTGAAAAAATAATTTTATGCATTTTTTCTAAAATACCATGACTAGATAGGCAGTTTTACTCAACATTTACATTTCCAAAAAGAACAAATCAAATATGCAATTATTTATTTTAATAATACACTTAATATCATGTCAAGTTCAAGGCACTCAGTTTTCAGATGAAGAATTGGAGCTGTAAGAGGAATCACAAGCTGAGAAAGATATCTGTTAGCTCTAGGCTGTGCTGTCTTGGACAAGGAGTAATGAAGGTGGAAAGCATCCTATGCCCACTCTTTCTAAGCATTAAGAATAAATCAAAAGAGAGTGGCCAAGATAGTAGAGTAAGAAGACCCTGAGCTCATCGCCACCCATGGACACACTGAAGCTTCAACTGTCTTCAGTTCAGTTCAGTTCAGTCTGACTCTTTGCAACCCCATGGACTGCAGCACGCCAGGCTTCCCTGCCCATCACCAACTCCCAGAATTTACTCAAACTCATGCCCATTGAGTCGATGTTGCCATCCAACAATCTCATCCTCTGTCATCCCCTTCTCCTCTCGCCTTCAATCTTTCCCAGCGTCAGAGACTTTTCAAATGAGTCAACTCTTTGCATGAGGTGGCCACAATATTGGAGTTTCAGCTTCAACATCAGTCTTTCCAATGAATATTCATGACTGATTTCCTTTAGGATGAACTGGTTGGATCTCCTTGCAGTCCAAAGGACTCTCAAGAGTCTTCTCCAACACCACAGTTCAAAAGCATCAATTCTTCGGCACTCAGCTTTCTTTATCGTTCAACTCTCACATCCATACTTGACCACAGGAAAAACCATAGCCTTGACTAAATGGACCTTTTGTTGGCAAAGTAATGTCTCTGCTTTATAATATGCTGTCTAGGTTGGTCATAATCTTTCTTTCAAGGAGTAAGTGTCTTTTTATTTCACGGCTGCAGTCACCATCTGCAGTGATTTTGGAGCTGCAAAAAATAAAATCTGCCACTGTTTCCACTGTTTCCCCGTCTATTTGACATGAAGTGATGGGACCACTCCATGATCTTAGTTTTCTGAATATTGAACTTTAAGCTAACTTTTTCACTCTCCTCTTTCACTTTCATCAAGAGGCTGTTTAGTTCTCTGTTTTCTGCCATAAGGGTGGTGTCATCTGCATGTCTGAGGGTTATTGATGTTTCTCCCGGCAATCTTGATTCCAGCTTGTGCTTCTTCCAGCCCGTTTCTCATGATGTACTCTGCATACAAGTTAAATAAGCAGGGTGACAATATACAGCCTTGATGTACTCCTTTTCCTATTTGGAACCAATCTGTTGTTCCATGTCCAGTTCTAACTATTGCTTCCTGACCTGCATATAGGTTTCTCAAGAGGCAGGTCAGGTGGTCTGGTATTCCCTTCTTTTTCAGAATTTTCCACAGTTTATTGTGATCCCCACAGTCAAAGGCTTTGGCCTAGTCAATAAAGCAGAAATCAATGTTTTTCTGGGACTCTCTTGCTTTTTCGATGATCCAGCAGATGTTGGCCATTTGATTTCTGGTTCCTCTGCATTTTCTAAAACCAGCTTGAACATCAGGTAGTTCATGGTTCACAGAATTCTGTCAGTTTTTGCCAAATATCAACATGAATCAGCCATAGGAATACATATGTCCCCTATTTCTTGAACCTCCCTCCCAACTCTCTCCCCTTCCCATCCCTCCAGGTTGTTTCAGAGCCGGCCCGGGTTTGAGTTCCCTAAGTCATAGAGCAAATTTCCCATTGGCTGTCTATTTTACATATGGTAAGATAAGTTAACTATAGATGAGAATGTAAGACTTGCAAAAAAATTCTTCTACGATGAAAAATATAAAGAAGGAACTACTTGGAGACACGTAAAAGGTGTGGAGACATGGCATCATCAAGACCCATATATATCCCTGAGTGGGAAAACTACCAATGGGAGGATAATTATTCTTTGGCACAGTGGTTGACATTTAGTGGGTGGGAAAAATGTACTGTTTGGTTAATGACTGATTATTCTCTAGAGCACATATTAGCAGATAGTATTTCATAAATGTGGACTGCATTCTTTCTGTAGGAATGCCATCACAACAGAAATTCTGGAGGCTAGAAGTTGTAGATCAAGGTGTCAGCAGGATTTGTTTCTTCTAAGAAATCTTTTTCCTTAGTTTCTGGATGGCCACTCTCCTTCCAGTCTTTACTTAGTCTTCCCTCTGTACATGTATGTGTCCTAATTTCTTCTTCTAAGGACACCATTCATATTGAATTAGACCCACTCACATGATCTCATCTTACCTTAATCATCTTTAAAAAGTTCTGAGTCACTGACAACTGGGATGTCAAAATATGAATTCTGGATGGGGGGTGGGTGGGCACAATTCAGCTCATGAAGCCTTTTACTACTTACTATTATTTACCAGCAAAGTGTAAAAATACTCATCAAAAGATGCCAACAAAAATAGAAATAAGTCAGACTGAATTGTGTTTTTGTTCTAGGAATCTTGGAATAGATAATTCTATTGGAACTTATTTTTTTTTTTATGTAAGGATATTGTACATGTGCCTGAGAATGACTGGATCATGGATGGCCTATATGGCAGGGACTCTCAATATGTTTCAAAATACAAATAATACAATTGAAACTTTGGGTCGTCTTCTCAGAAGTTATTATATATCTTAAAATGAGTCAGTGTATCTTGAGTTAAGAATTCTAAATCTATTCTGTATTAATACATAAGTGGCAATAAATTTTTACCAAAAAAATAGTAAAAGTACATTTTATTAAAATAGGTCAATTTATAAAATGGAGGGATTTAATTTTTCCCAATAGTTCTTAATAAATAGAATTAAGATAAAAGAAATATCTCATATTAATAATTAGAAGTGGTATACTAGCTTTCTGAAATGATTATAATTTGATTTAAAATATTATATTTTACAAATACAAAAACATTTAGATCTTGGTGATAGAATAGTTAATTGCTTATGTTAGTTATATAGGTATTTAGTTAATTTTCTCTATTTTCAAAGAAAATATGTACCAGAGACAAATGAACTTAATGACATACTTTTAAGAATTAAGGGTATTAGGTGAAAACCTTGTAACTCTTACCTTATATCTAATACATGTTTTAGAGATTGAATCTTGTGTTCTTCAGATGTAGTGAATGAGTCCATTTAAGACTATTTCATAGAGTAAAGGTTTTTCTCTAATAGAATTATTTGCATTATCCACAGTTTTAGAATAGGTCATATTCCTTTAGTTTATCAGAAAGATTATCCTTGTTGTTTTTCTTTCCCCCATCATTCTAAATAAAAGAGTTTGTTCTATAGCAGTTTTAAAGGATTTGTTTTAAAAATAACCTCCAAAGATTGAGAGCCTATGGAGTGACCACCTCTACACTTTACTGGTCACAAGTCATTTTAAAGCAACTAAATCCAACCTGATAATAATGTTCTGTCTGTGTAATCCCCAGGGGAGGATGTAGAAGTTAGTCATACAGCCCAGCAAAAGAACTGCCTGTCAGGCAAGTGCCATAGATAAATAGTCTCAAAAGGACTTTGAGGAACAGGAAAAGTCTGTCTATATCTTATAGAGAGAAGCACAGTTTGTTTTACAGTAACTGGATATTTTAGACATTTTAGAGTTTTCTATTGAATAATTGCATGTGTAATTGTCTGAACAATTTTCTTGTGTTTTAAAAATACATGTTTTGCTTCCTGATAGTCCTCCAACATTTTTAAAAACATTTCTTTAAACAAAAAGTTACCTTGCCTTTCCTGCTTATGGAATCCATTACAGCAGAAGGCAGAGAAGCTGGAAACATCAGTAATGAAGCAGTGATTGACAGATAAATGTAGAAAATAGCACAATTCATGAGATAACTGGGAATTGCTGGGCAATCATGTGTTTGATAAGGAAGGAAGGACTCACACAATAAATATAATACATAAATCTTTTGGTGGAGTGTGCCAAAATCCCAGAGTGAGTTTCAGACATAAAGGACATTTTCAGTCATGTTGCAATTTTTCCCTTTCCTTGGTCACTCATCTGCAATGCTAGGCAAAAAAAAAAAAAAAAAAAAGAAAAGAAAAGAAAAGAAAAATCATGTGTCTTCCACAATTCTCCCCGATAATAGTTTGATAGGACATGACATTTCTTAAGTTCTTGAAGTTTTCAAGACAAATAAAGAAGTGGGATGGAAGAGACAGAGATGGTGGTGATATTTCTGATGAAAATAATTTTTTTCAAAGCATTTTTTGCATTCCAGGTCTCACTGTTATAATTATTGACATTTTTGGAGACATTAATGATTTTGCTTGACATCTCCCTATAATCTATTTTGCTAATCATCTTAATCAGAGTATGCAGAGCATAATTTAACATTTCTCTTCTAACTCAAGGCCTTCACATGACTATTAATTAGCACACTGCAGTAAGAGAATGATGCCTTAAAGGACTATTAAGAGGTGGAGGCCTTCTTGCCCTGATCTAAATGGCGCCAGATGGCTGTCTAATTAGTTACCCGACTGCATCTACATTTCACTTCAGAGCTGCTATCTCCTTTGCAGAATAGCAGTTAACAGAGCCTACTCATTATTTTTCACATTTATTTGACCTGATGTCTTATATAGTCTGAGGAAATAAAATTACAAAATTGATTATATTTTAAAACTTAATTATTTTGAGTAATGTATAAGGTTTGTCTTCCCTCTCACCCAAGGAGTAAATATTTTATACAGATAACAACATTCATGTGAGTGTGTCTTCTTGCCCGCAAGCTTTTTTAGTGTACTTCAGAAATTGCCAGTTGATGTTTTTAAGGTTTAAATTTTGAATCCTGGAACATAAATGAATATTTGTTTGCGCCTATAGGTGAACATCTCATCGCAGATTTGTAATATGTAGTTCACATGTAGGGCTTCCTTAGTGGCTCAGATGGTAAATAATCTGTCTGCTAGTGCAGGAGACCCAGGTTTGACCCCTGGGTCAGGAAGATTCGCTGGAGGGAATAGCTACCAACTCCAGTGTCTCTGCCTGGAGAATCCCATGGAGAGAGGAGCCTGGTGGGCTACAGTGTACGGGGTTACAAAGAGTTGGACAAGACTGAGCGGCTAACAGACACAGAAACAGAAACACACACACACAGACAGAGTTCACTCTTAAACCCACCACACACAAAAAAACAGCATTATGTAAATTTTCAAGGTATGACTACCAAAATAGTTAAAAGCAATGATTTGCCTTCATGCTAGTGTTTCATGTTATGGCACCTCTGAGATTTCATAAAATGAGACATATGTACAGAGTATAGAGATCTCAGGGATATATCTTCCCTAGCAGCAATAACCATATTAAAATAACCACTTCTTATGTATTTTAGTCTATAATTTTCTTAAGATGAATAAGTAGTAGCTTTAATTGCATAAATTTACATATGTCATATATGCTCAAAAGAACTATATAGAACCCAAATGAAAGAAAACCATGAAGACTTACCTCCCAAATCAATTCAGCTAAGTTCAAATTATTAGTTATTAAGAAGAGAATACAGTTATTTAAATATATGTTAAAGATATATTTAACCAAAATAAAAATATATTAAATCTATCAGAAATTTACTGCTGTATTGTCAGATTTGGAATAATAAATGCTTTTAAAAATTTAATTATTTTTTACTGCACTGGGTCTTCATTGCTTTGCACTGGCTCTCTCTAGTTGCCACGCGCAGGTTTTAAACTGCAGTGTCTTCTCTTGCTGCCGAGCACCAGTTCTAGGCTATGGAAGCTTCAGTAGTAGTGGTGTGTGGACTCAGTAGCTGTGGCCCACAGGCTCAGCTGCTCTGTGCAAGTGGGATTCTTCACAGACCAGGGATGAAACTCATGTCTTCTACTCTTATCCACTGCATCACCAGGGAAGTCGTGATTGGTCTTTTAAGATTTTGAGCTTGAGTTGATAAAATAAAGCTTTTCATAGGTTTTCTTCAATTTAAAAACAAAACCATTTTGACTTGCTTCATCTAACCACAGTTGAATTCATGACCTTTTTTTAATAACAGAGCTTAAAAAAAATGTACTTTTCATCTGACTCCAGCTTTTTTGCCTTTTTCTCCAAGCATAATAAATTTTATACCAGGAAACAAACTAAATATGATCATTTAAAAATTGATATTTTGAAGTTGTGGTTTTGGAAAATACAGATTCTCCAATTGGAGCCTTGATATGTGAATTTTCCACCTCTTTGCATATACACAAAATGTTTTGGTTATGTATCTCTATCAAGAAAGGGAGGACACCATTAGCATTTCCTACTATTCTTGCTTTTCAAATGCACTATTTCATGTTACAGTGCTTGTGATTGTCAGATTTAGGTGTCAGTTGGCTGGATTTTAATCTACAGTCATTTAGTCAAATACTAATTTAGGTGCTGCTATGAAGATATTTTGCAAAACTGATTAATATCTATAGTCAGTTGACTTCAAGTCCACCATAATCTGGGTCGATCTGATCAGACAGTTGAAAGGCTTTAAAAGCAGAACCAAGATTTTCCTATTAAGAAAAGAAGACATTATAGGACTTTCCTGGTGATCCACTGGTGGAGAACATGCCTATCAATTCGTGGGACACAGATTCAATCCCTGAACCCAGAAGATTTCACATACCTCAGGACAAATAAACCCCCATGTGGCAACTACTGAAGCCCACACACCTTAGAATCTGTGCTTCACAACAAGAGAAGTTGCCACAATGGGAAGCCCACGCATCACAACTGGAGAATAACCACAGCTTGCCATAGCTAGAGAAAGGCCTTGTGCAGTGGTGAAGACCCAGCATAGCTACAATAAATAAAAGTAGACATTCTGCCTGCGAACTGAAACTCCCAGCCCCCACAATGGTGTAAGACAATTCCTTGAAACAAATTATACCTATATACCTCCACACAACCACAACATATATGTGCACGTATATGAACATATACTCACACACATACATTTATACATACACTTGTTCACTGCTTCTTTACACTTTAGCTGTATTGTTCAAGTGATAACTTCTCTAATCTGAAAATAATTTGGCTAACTTAAGCCTAAATACAAAATAAATCACATCAAAATTACAAGGCTTTTGAATACTTTTGTTGCACATATACATATATATGTATTTGTGTGTGTGTGTGTGTATGCTTTTAGAAAACAACAATCAAAAAATAACATGCACAATCAACAATGCTCTTAGTCTAACTCTGTCCATATCACTGCTCTTTGTGCATCTTTTTGAAGAACGTTTCTTGCTCCTATTCTGTTCTATTCTATTCCCATATTATATAATACCCAGTTTTCAAAAATATTCCCTTAATTTTCAATGTGCCAGCTTCTGAAACCAGCAGTATTTCTCTTGATAAAAAGAACTTTTAGTGTTACCATTTTACATAACTGATGTAAGCTATATTCATCATAAAATGCTATATAACAGCAGAAAGAAAAAAAAAAGCAAATCCAGATATACACACATACACAAACATGCATATATCCATTTCAGTTAGATTGCATACAACTATGAATAATTTTTATCTTGGTTTTCATATTTTATGAAACTTTCATGTTATAATTTACTGCTGTACCATAGTTAATGGTTGAATATTTTATCACATTGCCATATCTTATTTAAATCCATTTTAACATTTTTGGTTTTCTACTGAGTTGATTTTCTTTATTTTTTAAATTTATTTATTTATTTTATTTGGAGGATAATTACTTTTGATATTATTAACTCAATACTTGTTCATAAATCTTTCCATGTCTTAAATCTTCTTTGATTAAAATTTTCAATAAAAATCCTTTTTAAATAGAATAAATATATTTAGAGCTTAAAAATTACTTTCAAGTTATTTTGCTGAAAGACACTGTTTTTACATTTCCACCAATAATAAATACATAGGTTTAGAAATCATTGTGCCTAATATATATAAGATATAAATATTAAAATATTATTTTATATATATATATAATTTTTGTTGGGAAAGATTGAGGGCAAGAGGAGAAGGAGCCACCAAGGATAAGATGGTTGGATGTCATCACTGATTCAATGGACATGAGTTTGAGCAAACTCTGGGAGACAGTGAAGACAGGGAAACCTAGCCTGCTGCAGTTCATGGGGTCACAAAGAGTCAGACATGATTTAGTGACTGAACAACAACAAGTATTTATAAATATACCTTACAGACACATATAATTTATTTATATAGTTATTATAACATAAATATGTAAGTATATTGTTATATATGAATAGTGAAAGTGAAAGTGTTAGCTCAGTCATATCTAGTTCTTTGTGACTTCATGGACTATAGCCCACCAGGATCCTCTCTGGAATTCTCCAGTCAAGAATACTGGAGTGGATAGCCATTCTCTTCTCTGGTGGATCTTCCCAACCCAGGGGTTGAACCCCAGTCTCCTGCATTGCAGCCAGGTTTTTACGGTCTGAGTCACCAGAGAAGTTCATAGTTTTAGAAGTCCTCTCTAAATAATAATTGTCACAGTAATTAAATATGCACACGCATCAGGGGATGTTGTTATTCACTTCAGTTTGACCAATTCACTAAAGAGCTTACAACATCACTATGTATCCCTTTTTACAATAAAGATTTACTAGAGATGAAAAGGAATTTTCCTGAAAGCTAATGCAAAGACCACTTTATTATAAAAGAATAGAGGGTAAGGGACTACTTTGAAGTATCTAGTGAAAAATGTATCATTAAAACAGTGAGACTGAAGCACATCTTCTCTGGTTCATAAGGAAAAAGAGAGGGGCAGGGAATTCAAGACTCTGCTTTATCAATATTCAGTCTGTCCTCTGTTGAGTGAAAATGTACTTACACAAAATTTTGATAAGAGGAATGAGAAGAAAAAAATCATTCTGTGATGCTAGTGAGAGTCAAGTCTATTTTTATATTTTAAAGTGTCTTACTCAAGTGTTGCATCTTAACAAAAGATTCAGGATCCTGAATAGCTTTAATACTTTACTTCATGACTGAAAGTTCATTTAATTTAAAGCACAAAATCAAGTATTTCATGAAATGTCTCAAGAGCTTGACAATTTCCCAGCATTTGAGTTTTCTTATCATTCACTACAGAGAAAAACTAATGGCATGTGGTTGCACAAGCTCAAAAAGAAAATGCAACTGAAGCTTAAATTAGTAATTTTTCCCTACTAATATCTGCAACATCTACTTTTCCGGGTTTGATGATTTGTTACTTAGCTTCTTAAAAAATAACTAAATTTTAATTTATATTTTACTAGAATATCAATATCCATATATGCCTGCTTGCTACTGTTCATAACATCATATAAATATGAGCTAAAATTTCTAATTCAGCAGGGTAAAAACAAACTATGTATATACAATTTTTAAAAACCTACACAAATCACAAAAAGTTGACCAAAACAATGCTCTAAAGTCATTTGGACTGAGAGGACTGATTTTAATGCTCATAAATGTAAAATTTATGAAGTGCATGTTTTAATTTTATGATAACTATTTTGCCTAAAAGATTTTGCTTCTTTAATTTTACTTAAGATTTATTTGTTTTTGAGGTCATGCTCCCTGTTGAACAGATTCTGGGGCAAAGATTCGTGTGCAGAATATTTATTAGAAGAATATTTAACAAAATACTCATAGTAAGAGACAATGAGAAACAGGATGGCCCAGATAGAAATTGAGCAGTGGTCAATTTGGAAATCACTAACCACACAGAAATTTCTGGAGCTGAAAAGAACTTTCAGAGTAGTTTCCAATTCAGGTATGAGGGCCATGCTTTCTTAACCTATTGTGGTTGTCCAGTTCCTCCTATTTAATTTTAATTGAGTGTGGGCTGCTTCTGATGAGAGATCAATTCTTGCGACAACTTCTTCAGTTACATGAATTAAAAACAAAAATTTCTTTGCATTTGGTCTTATTATTAAAAATGAATTACAGTGCATTATTAAGCAAGTATAAAGTTTTAGCTTTTGTCAAAATAGTGGGACTAACTTTGAACTGATTATGGACTTTTGTTTCATTTATCCTACTTTTTCTGAATATCTACTATATATAAAGAATGGCTATTATAATGTAAAAAATATATAGTATAAAAATGCAAAGCAATTCTCACGGTCTTGAGTAGATAATAGAAGAGATGATTGTTCAAATAACTGCAAAGCATTGTACTAATAATTTGAGCTGTTATAAATCAAGTTCTTGGATATGCTAAAGTGAAAGATACCAATTATAGGGTTCAGAAAAGTTTTGATAAGAGTTAGCACTTGTTTGAATTTTTAGAGACTGAATTAGAGCTTTGAGAGGCAGAGATGAATAGTAAGATCCTTCTAGGCAGAGGGAAGGGCATTGGAAAGAAATAGAAGTACTAAAGTACAAAGTACTGGAGGGAACAATGATTATCTTAATCTGAGGCATATGAACAGAAGAGCTTCCCAGGTGGGGCAGTGGTAAAGAAACCATCTGCCTGTACAGGAGACACAGGAGACCCAAGTTTGATCCCTGGGTCAGGAAGATCCCCTGGAGTAGGAAATGGTAAATCATTCCAGTATTCTACTTGGAAAATTCCACGAACAGAGGAGTCTGGTGGGCTACAGTCCACGCGTCACAGAGTCAGACTTGACTGTGCATCTGAGCATCCAGGCATGAACAGAAGTAACGTTAGACTGCAGCCACTTAGATTGTTCCATCCCTCAGAAGTCAGGCTGGACTCCACTTCGTGTCTTGTGGACATAAAGGACAGTGATGCTCTAATGACATCACCCACAAACTACTCCTATCCCTGGGCTTTCTCTCAGGCTCCACAGCAAGCTAATCAGTGGCCTATCCATTTTAGCTCCTAAAGACATTTCAGACTTGACCACTTCTTGCCACTTTTCTAGCACTGTGAGTGCAACTCTCACCCTCATTTCCTGTCAGCTGCATGGCCACAGTAAACTAATAGGACTCATGGATTTAGCTCTTGCTTTCCTATAATCTATTCACCGGACAGCAGATGAAGCCATCGTTTACAAATGTAATTCAGATCACTGAACTCTTCATTTTAAAGGCTTCCAGTGACTTCTTATGACACAGAGATTAAAAGCCAAAATCTAGACCTTGACATGCAAGGTCTGACAGAATTTGTTTTCTGCATATTGTTCTTCTTTTCTCTCTTAGAATTATTTCTTTTGCTCATGAATCCTTCTGAGTTTCTAACACCTTCCAGGTTTGTTACATTTGGGGATTTTGTTATTTTATTTTTTTCTGAGCCCTGATGGTCACATGGCTGTTACCCTCACATCTCTATTTTGTCTGAAGCATTACCTCTGAAAAGAATCCTTTACTAACTGAGCATCTAAAATAGCTTTCATGTGACCATTCTCAACCAAATACATTTTTTATGACATTTTATCCTGTTTATTTATGTTTATTTTCTGTTTCTCCCAACAGAATGGAAATTTCATGAAAATAGACCTTCTATTTTTTCATTTTGTAAACAGAGTCTAGAAATGTAGATGGCAATTTTTATATGCAGGCCATAGATTATTAGTAAATTATAACATTATTCATTATAAAATATCTGTCAATTTGGGTATTTCATAGATTTTAAAAATAAAATTGGAATAGTAATGTTGGTGAGTCTTGGTAAACTATCTCCTCAGAATATGAATCCTTAAAATATTCTAAAAGCTAATTTTAATGTATTCACAAATATTAAGTAATCTAAAGAACTGTATGAAAATTAAAGTTTTCAACAGAAGTGTGTATTTTCCAGATAGTCTTTCCTGAAGGATTTAGGAATGATGTAAGATAAGCATTAGACGGCAAAAACAACAACAAAAATCTCATTGATTAAATCAAAGTTATACAAACAGTGTTAAAGGGACAAATAGCTAGTAGGCCTAAAAGGACATTAAATATTAGTGGAGTATATATAAATTTATATAAGGAGTATATAGAATTTATATGTATTTATGTAAAGAGCATACATACTGTGCTTATTGTTCGAATAAGCACAGGAGAGGAAATTCATAGGACAAATATTAGCAATGCCCATTTGGTAAATGTCTGCTGGCTCTTTGTGGGAGACTGTGGTTTGATCCCTGGGTCAGAAAGATCTCCGGCTCCAGGAGAATCCCTGGACAGAGGACCCCAGGCAGGCTACAGTCCCTGGGTCACAAAGAGTTAGACATGATTGAGCAACTTACACTTTCACTCTCATTTTGTCATGGTCTGATAGGAGCGTGTACTGATTTAATAGATCTGCCATCAGATGGGGTCCTAAACACCTCTATAGTATAAAAAATAACTTCATTAATACTAACTGCTTTCATCCTTGAATCTGTGCTAACCAAGCTAAACTTCCATATCGGACCATTTAAAAGGAGCAAATGAACTATTTATGCAGGCTTAAACATTCCAGCATCTGTGACACATATATCTCATTGTAAATTAATGTATTGGCATCATCCTTATATGCTTGTTTAATGTAAATCCACTTATGAGAGATGGATTTGCTCTCTCCGTGCTGACAAAATCATTTTCTATGCCAGAGGGCAAGATCCAGGACTCTGGAAAATCTACCAAGGTAATGAAGGCCATTTGTGTAGCTTTTGGGAGATAACCTTAAGGTCTTTGCTTTGGGGACACACAGAGCATTAACCTTTGCTGAGTGTACTACAGAATTTTCTTAATTTCTAGAGTCTCTCTCCTTTAGAAAAAAATGAGAACGCATTTTAATGATACAAAAATGTAATATCTTTGAAGTAAGCTCTTAGGATCTAAACACATTTCTATCACTTTGCAGTCTGTAATACCAAGTGAAGAAGAGTTTTATTGTATTTATTCATTCATTGAGCAATCATTCTCTTATTTATCCTGTAATACAAAACTGACAAGATCCTTATATTCACTGACTTTACCTTTCATTTGCATATGTGTAATTTAAACAAATTATACAAATAAAACTGCATAAAATCCCTATATAACAGAAGTATTGGGCAGATTAATGATACTTTAGGTCTAGGAAATGTAATTTCAAAACCTTTGCATAGAAAGTGCACAGTCTATTTGAAGAACTGAATCAATCTTGGCTAAAATGCTAAAAGCGAGAGAGAATGCTCTTAAAATAGTCTTTATCATTAAAGGGTTGAGACTTTCAGTTCAGTTCAAATCAGTTCAGTCTGTCAGCCGTGTCCGACTCTTTGCAACCCCATGAATTGCAGCACGCCAGGCCTCCCTGTCCATCACCAGCTACCAGAGTTCACTCAGATTCACGTCCATCAAGTCAGTGATGCCATCCAGCCATGTCATCCTCTGTCGTCCCCTTATCTTCCTTCCCCCAAGCCCTCCCAGCATCAGGGTCTTTTCCAATGAGTCAACTCTTCGCATGAGGTGGCCAAAGTATTGGAGTTTCAGCTTTAGCATCATTCCTTTCAAAGAAATCCCAGGACTGATCTCCTTTAGAATGGACTGGTTGTATCTCCTTGCAGTGCAAGGGACTTTCAAGAGTCTTCTCCAACACCACAGTTCAAAAGCATCAATTCTTCGGTGCTCAGCTTTCTTCACAGTCCAACTCTCACATCCATACATGACCACAGGAAAAACCATAGCCTTGACTAGACGGACCTTTGTTCGCAAAGTAATGTCTCTGCTTTTGAATATGCTATCTAGGTTGGTCATAACTTTCCTTCCAAGGAGTAAATGCCTTTTAATTTCATGGCTGCAATCCAAATTTGCAGTGATTTTGGAGCCCCCCAAAATAAAGTCTGACACTGTTTCCACTGTTTCCCCATCTATTTCCCATGAAGTGATGGGACCAGATGCTATGATCTTTGTTTTCTGACAGTTGAGCTTTAAGCCAAGTTTTTCACTCTCCTCTTTCACTTTCATCAAGAGGCTTTTTAGTTCCTCTTCACTTTCTGCCATAAGGATGGTGTCATCTGCATGTCTGAGGTTATTGATATTCTCCCAGCAATCTTGATGCTAGCTGTGCTTCTACCAGCCTAGCATTTCTCATGATGTGCTACGCATATAAGTTAAATGAGCAGGGTGACAATATACAGCCTTGACGTACTCCTTTTCCTATTTGGAAACAGTCTGTTGTTTCATGTCCAGTTCTATCTGTTGCTTCCTGACCTGCATATAGGTTTCTCAAGAGGCAGGTCAGGTGGTCTGGTATTCCCATCTCTTTCAGAATTTTCCACAGTTTATTGTGATCCACACAGTCAAAGGTTTTGGCATAGTCAATAAAGCAGAAATAGATGCTTTTCTGGAACTCTCTTGCTTTTTCTATGATCCAGCACATTTTGGCAATTTGATCTCTGGTTCTTCTGCTTTTTCTAAAACCAGTTTGAACATCAGGAATTTCATGGTTCATGTATTGCTGAAGCCTGGCTTGGATAATTTTGAGCATTACTTTACTAGCATGTGAGATGAGTGCAATTGTGTGATAGTTTGAGCATTCTTTGGCATTGCCTTTCTTTGGGATTGGAATGAAAACTGACCTTTTCCGGTTCTGTGACCACTGCTGAGTTTTCCAAATTTCTTGGCATATTGAGTTCAACACTTTCACAGCATCATCTTCCAGGATTTGAAAGAGCTCAACTGGAATGCCATCACCTCCACTAGCTTTGTTCATAGTGATGCTTTCTAAGGCCCACTTGACTTCACATTCCAGGATGTCTGGCTCTAGGTGAGTGATCACACCATCGTGATTATCTTGTTCTTGAAAATCTTTTTTGTACAGTTCTGTGTATTCTTGTCACCTCTTCTTAGTATCTTTTGCTTCTGTTAGGTCCATAAAGTTTCTGTCCTTTATCAAGCCGATCTTTGCATGAAATGTTCCTTTGGTATCTCTAATTTTCTTGAAGGGATCTCTAGTGTTTCCTATTCTGTTGTTTTCCTCTATTTCTTTGGATTAATCACTGAGGAAGGCTTTCTTATCTATCCTTGCTCTTCTTTGGAACCCTGAATTCAGATGCTTGTATCTTTCCTTTTCTCCTTTGCTTTTTCCTTCTCTTCTTTCACAGCTATTTATAAGGCTTCCTCAGACAGCCATTTTGCTTTTTTGCATTTCTTTTCCATGGGAATGGTCTTGATCCATATCTCCTATACAATGTCAGGAACCTCCATCCCTAGTTCATCAGGTACTCTATCTATCAGATCTAGTCCCTTAAATCTATTTCTCACTTCCATTGTATAATCATAAGGGATTTGATTTAGATCATACTTGAATGGTCTAGTGGTTTTCCCCACTTTCTTCAATTTAAGTCTGAATTTGGTAATAAGGAGTTCATGATCTGAGCCACAGTCAGCTCCTGGTCTTGTTTTTGCTGACTGTATAGACCTTCTCCATCTTTGGCTGCAAAGATAATAATCAATCTGATTTCAGTGTTGACCATCTGGTGAGGTCCGTGTGTAGAGTCTTCTCTTGTGTTGTTGGAAGAGGGTGTTTGCTATGACCAGTGCATTCTCTTGGCAAAACCCTATTAGCCTTTGTCCTGCTTCATTCCATATTCCAAGGCCAAATTTGCCTATTACCCAAGGTGCTCCTTGACTTCCTACTTTTGCATTCCAGTCCCCTATAATGAAAAGGACATCTTTTTTGGGTGTTAGTTCTAAAAGGTCTTATAGGTCTTCATAGAACTGTTCCACTTCAGCTTCTTCAGCATTCCTGGTTGGGGCATACACTTGGATTACTGTGATATTGAATGGTTTGCCTTGGAAACGAACAGAGATCATTCTGTCTCTTTTGAGATTGCATGCAAGTACTGCATTTCAGGCGTTTGTTTACCATGATGGCTACTCCATTTCTTCTAAGGGATTCCTGCCCACAATAGTAGATATTATTTACTATAGTTAATTAAAACTATAAATCTAACTCCCTTGGGCAAAGGACCATAGTTCTGACTTCACTAGGGTCAGGCTATGTCTATCATATATCACATTATTTATCTATACTTACCTGAAACAAATAGACTGCCAGTTATTGCCCCTGCAAAAATGGGTTTATTTGGATCAGCAGAGAATTGAAATTTGGGATCTGCAGCCACAAGAGAAAAGCATGCTTTTGTAGAAGGGATGTCAGGGGGGCTCTAGTAAACAAAGAGTACAAGGTACTTGCCGGGAAAAGAGGAGTCTTTCTTCTTCTTGTGGGGATTTGTCATCATTAGAGCGGGGTGAAAACTCCCTATTCCGGTCTCCACACTCCATTTAGTTGAGGTTTCTGCTTATTCCTTTTTTATTCTTGCTAATTGATTTAATGTAACAAATTGAAAAAAATATATATACTCAAGCTACTGATTTTCCTCAAAACCAAATTTACTCCACTTCTGACTTTTATCAGCTGTATAGGAGCTGACTAAGCTGCCTAAGGAACTTCAGGCTCTGAACAAAATGTAAAGCTCTCTGTTTCTTTCTTTTTTGGGGGGTGGGGAGGGGCAAATATTTTTCATGGAACTTTCCCATAACTATCATGCATTAATAATTTGTGAATTTGCTTTTCCTAGTAGCCTTGTTATTAAAATCTGACCAAACTTACTAGACTTAGACTTAAATTTAAAAGACATGACTTAAAATGAGTTTACTGATCTTGGTTAAAAAACACCCTATTTGTTTCAAATCAACCTAGAAAATTATGTGACATTTGAAGGACATAGCTTGACCCTAAGCAAGTCAGAAATTTGGCCTCATTGCCCAGGGAGCTAACATTGTAAATTTAGTTAACTATAGTAAATAATACAAATGTCATAGTTTTGAGATGATGGTTAAATAATCGAGTATATAAAAAAAAGAGCAAGGTACCTGGCATATAGAGGGTGTTGGATCTTCACCATTGTTCTTCCAATCTGCCTCTCACTTTCCTCTAATCAGGTCATTCCAAATGTATGACTCATTTATCAGGGATCTTCTTTTGATAGACTCAGTAGCCAAGGGAACCTGAGACTGTTTCCTGTACCAGAAAACAGAATAAGTCCAGAAAGCATATATCAGTGAATGCCAATATTTCACTACTGACTGCTTAAATCAAGCCTGCAGAAGATTGTTTGGAGGGTATATTTTGGTGTTGCAAGTCTTCCACTGGTGATCTGATCATTCCACTGGAGGCATGAATCCAGTCTCCTTCCATTTCACATCAGTGCTGTCTCTGCAGTGCAATATCATCTGACAGGAAGTTTAGATGTAGGCATCACCTACTGTTTCTGTGACAAGTATCTAACACGAACTGACTTTTAAAATTACAGGTACTCAGCCAGATTCATGTGCCATGTGCCTGACACTGGATGGTGCCAAACAAATATTATATGAGTCATGGAATAAAGGGTTGAGGTTACAAAGAATGAATTAGCAACATTCATCCCCATCAAACATTTCCTGGCTGGCACCACTTGACACAAAAGAATCCTTTTCTCCCTTGATCTGTGGGTGTGTGTGTGTGATCACATATATGGGTGTCTGTATTTGTCATTTTCTTTAATTTAGAGTAGAAAGAGGGAGGGTATCTGTTTTCCAACCTCTCACCCATTTCAGTGAAATGAGTAAATTTTTAAAACTCCTCTCCCCACCGAACAAAACACCAAGTTTCTAAGTGGGACTTTGGAGAGGTTGGAGTAACAACAGGTCCCAGGGAGGCTAAGCATTTCTAAGCCTGAGGGAGGAGGAGAGTACTGCAATAGGAGGTGATATTTCCTCCAGTGCAGACAGAACAGATTAATGCTTAAGAAGCTATCCTAACCTGAATCTGACTGCAAATGGATTCAAACCATCTTTATTGCAACCCTCTCTAGGATATCTCACTTACGATTTAGAGAAGACAAGATACATTTTGGAGGCTTCTGGAGTCATGCCTCACTCAGTAAAATATTTATATTGAAATCATTTTTATAATGACTATAACAGAGTAATACTGCACCTTTCTAATGCAAACCCTCTCTCTAAAACAACCTATAATTACAGTTTATCATATATAAGGTTTATATTTTGGAAACCTTGCCAAAGCATAACATATCCAAAAACTGCTGATTTAATGACCATAAATTTACAATTTTAAAGCAACTGGCATATGTTCCAAATTCTGTTGTTACCTAACCTTTATTTATGTCTTTGCAACTAGCAGACATCAAGGGGTAAAACTGTACCATACAGATAGTACTGCAAATATAATGCAACCCAACATCACAGGTTTATAATGAGCAATAAACCTGATTTATTAAACATACTCTATTAATGTTGCACTGAGGATAAAGCGATTATGGCATCTTTTACATTGTCAGAATTTACAATGATCATTTCTTCTTAAGAAAAGAGCCACATCTTTATAAAATAGTCATTTGACTCTGACATGCTGGGCTGTGTAAAGCTGATAATGAGTTGAAAATGAACACTGTCAGCAGTATGTTCTCCGAAATATACATGCCATTTGAATCAAAACAATAGTAAACAACCCTTTGCTTCTTTCAGAAGGGAGTTGCTATTTAAATGTCCAGAAATATTCCTAGAATGAGTGTGAACCAATAGAAGCATAAGCGTTTGAAATTTGAAGTTTAAAATAAGTCTCTAAAATTCAAAAGGCAAGGATATAGAAATAAAAACTATCAGGCATTAATAACATTTGACAATACAGGGCAACAAGATAACATTTTTAAAAATCTTGGAAAATCAAAATCTTTCATTTATAGTTACTCATAGTATTTTCTAGTGAATAAATTAAGTGAAGATTATATAAATATGTGTATTATTAAAATATTAAATATATACATATATTATACATAATATTTATAAGCTTTATTTTTTCTACAAATTTATTAGGAGAACACAACAAAATAAACAAATTCTGAGAAGCTTCCTGAAGAAAACACATTTTTTTTCCACTTATAAAACAAGAGATCTTACTTCTCTGTATCACACATTTCATCTTAGGGAGTTTTAGCTGAGCCTACACTAAAAAGCCTTTTGTGAAAGTGAAAGAGGAGAGTGAAAAACTTGGCTTAAAGCTCAACATTCAGAAAACAAAGATCATGGCATCTAGTCCCATCACTTCATGGGAAATAGATGGGGAAACAGTGGAAACAGTGTCAGACTATTTTGGGGGGCTCCAAAATCACTGCAGATGGGGATTGCAGCCATGAAATTAAAAGACACTTACTCCTTGGAAGGAAAGTTATGACCAACCTAGATAGCATATTGAAAAGCAGAGACATTTATTTGCCAACAAAGGTCCGTCTAGTCAAGGCTATGATTTTTCCAGTGGTCATGTATGGATGTGAGAGTTGGACTGTGAAGAAAGTTGAGCACCAAAGAATTGATGCCTTTGAACTGTGGTGTTGGAGAAGACTGTTGAGAGTCCCTTGCACTGCAAGGAGATACAACCAGTCCATTCTAAAGGAGATCAGTCCTGGGTGTTCTTTGGAAGGAATGATGCTAAAGCTGAAACTCCAATACTTTGGCCACCTCGTGCGAAGAGTTGACTCATTGGAAAAGACTCTGATGCTGCGAGGGATTGGGGGCAGATGGAGAAGGGGACAACAGAGGATCAGATGACTGGTTGGCATCACCGACTCGATGGATGTGAGTTTGAGTGAACTCCAGGAGTTGGTGATGGACAGGGAGGCCTGGTGTGCTGCAATTCATGGGGTCACAGAGAGTCAGACACGACTGAGAGACTGAACTAAACTGAACTGAGACTTTTTTAGGTACTAGGAAAAGTCTGTGGCTAACAGATGACCAAAAATTATTACATCATCCTGCTAGTAATATAGATTTTTTCAGTGTCGGTTAAGTTACCCTGAAGTTGCCAGTATTCATTCTTCGGTAATTATTTCGGTCGGTAATACCAGAGGCATGACTCTCCTTCCACTTACATTGACAGATTTAATATTTGGTTAGAATATTTAATTCCTTCCCATATTAAACTCTTGCTGCTGCAACATCTTTACGAGTAGAGAGTATTCTACCACCTCCTGAAGTAGGGTTTAGCCAATTCTGATTCTAAGACTTAAGAGATCTTATATGCTTCCCTTGGAGAAGGCAATGGCACCAAACTCCAGTACTCTTGCCTGGAAAATCCCATGGATGGAGGAGCCTGGTGGGCTACAGTCCATGGGGTCACTAAGAGTCGGAGATGACTGATCGACTTCACTTTGACTTTTCACTTTCATGCATTGGAGAAGGAAATGGCAACCCACTCCTGTATTCTTGCCTGGAGAATCCCAGGGACGGCAGAGCCTGGTGGGCTGCCATCTCTGGGGTTGCACAGAGTCGGACACGACTGAAGTGACTTAGCAGTAGTAGTATGCTTCCCTTTGCTCTTTACTGTACCTACAATTTCCATTAAAACAACATGCCTCAGTTGGAGCCCAGGTCTTAAGAGAAAGATGAGGGATACAGGGTGTTGACCCACTGAGCTAAGCCCAACTTGTTCATCAATGTCCAGTCATCACAGCCTAGAGCAGAATCTCACCAAGGAACCAGCAGCTTTATAAGGATAAATGTTTATTGTTGTATGTACGCTTATGTATGCAAATGAAGTTATAGTGTTGGTTATTTACTAACAATAGCTAAGTGATACGGTGGCTCAGATGAGGATGGTAACAGTGAAAAAACTGGGCTCAGACTTCGGATATGCATTCAAAACATAACCAGAAAGAGAAAGTGCATGAGATAAAAATCAAAAGGATAACCCCAAAGCTTGAATAACTAAAAGGAGGGAGTTGCCTTTTACTGAGATAGTTAACTGAAGGTTGAGTATGGACTAGTTAGGGTTTTAAGCATGGCATTATGAGCTAAAGGGTGCTCCTTTAAAATTCATATATTGAAGTTCCAGCTCCCAGAACCTCAGAATATAACTATATTTGGAGAAAAGGCTTAAGTTAAAATAAGGCCATTATGGTAGGGCCCTCATCCAATATAACTGATGTTCTCATAAGAAGGGGAGGAGACACCAGGGATGCATTCACCCAGAGGAAGGACCGTTTGAGGACACAGCAACAGGGTGACCATCTGCAAGAAAGTGGAGAAGTCTCAAAAGAACCCAAACCTTCTGTCACCATGATCTGGGACTTTCATTCTTCAGAACTGTGAGAAAATAAATTTCTGCTGTTCAAGCCAGTAGCTTGTGCTATTTTGTTATGGCAACTCTTGTAAATGAACGTGAAGTTTTTTCACAGGCCTTATTGACATTAGGAGCCAGATAATTCTTCATTGATGGGGCTATCCTGTTCACTGTAGAATGTTAAGCAGCATATCTGGCCCCTATGTACTTGACATCAATAAAAACCCTTCAGCTGTCTGTGACAATCAAAAATGTCCCTAGATACTACCAAATGTCTTTGGGATGTAAAAATGACAGCTGATTTAGAATCTCTGTTCTAAACTAAGAGATTCCATAGAAGGTCAGGAAATTTTAATAATTTTCTTCATCCAAGGTCTGTCTTTATGATGAAGTTAGATATTAATTGAAAACCCAGATTCATCTGATTCCAAAGGCAATGTATTTGTCAATGCAATCTGTTATTGCTGGCAGAATGGTCAAAGGTGTATGGTTAGAATGAGACCCAGTGGTGAATGAACAGGACTGAAGTATTCCTTGAGAAAATGTACCCTGATTCCAAAGCACAGTTCAGAAAGTGCTATTGAGGTTCCAGGTAAACAATATTAGTAGCTCTGATTTTGAAACGAAAATTAATGGATCACTTAGAACTCATAATTTCATGAAAATCTCCACTTATCTGCGTGTTCCAATTTTACTAGTGATAATTCTTTGAACCAGATGATATCTATAATCGTAAGGTAAGGGAAAGCTTTGAGGTGTCAAAAATCTATTAATAGAATAGGGGAAAGACACAAAGAACTGCAAGAATATTACTTAATTTTCAATTAGTTTTCTCAATTATCTACTTTGTTCTTATCTGACACATTTCACTGTGAACTCCCTGCCATGCAAGATTGTATTTTCTCTATTATTTTTATACTATTCGCGTTTCATAGTACACTTGCCCTATAGTCTGAACTTAATAAAGTATACTGAATGATTAAATAAGTGAATGCACCATCATAGTAAAATAGCAAAAAAGAAATAAAGAATCCATCAAATTAAAAAGAGAGTGAGATTACAAAATCAGAAATTATTTGTGTTATGAAGAGGACAAGAAGATACTGAGGTTCTGGTTTACAAGTATAAGTGCAAAAATTAGCCAGCAAAAAAAAAAAAAAAAAAAAGAGAGAGAGAGAGAAAGAAAGAAAGAATGAAAAATGAAACAAAAACGTCCAAATTCTGTGGTCCAATCTAATCTGTCAACGTTTCTGTAAAGACCTTGACAAATTGTTAGGAGTTAAGAATTGAAAGGTTCTTGTAAAGGCAGAAATAAAGAAAGCTTACCAATGGTTTTTATCTAGCAGTGTCAGCTTGGCTAATTTTTTTCTGGCATTTTAATGCTAATTTGTTAGAAAAAGAGTCTAGGATTCAGAGGACTGCAATAATTTTAATTATGTTTGGCCTGCAGCACATAGCTGCACAGTGAGTGGGAGTAAGCACTTCTTAAATTTCCCAGTGAGTATTTTCTAAAAACTGCATGCAAAAAATACACGTGAATATCTGTAATTTAAGAAAAACACTCCAAACAAACTCAAAAACAAAATAATCAAAGAAACATGTTTTGGAGATGCTAAAAGCAAAGTAAAAAGAATTTGTAGTCATTGTGGGAGAGAAAATTGTCACAGGCTAGAAATAAGTTTATAAGATGATTTAAAAAAAAAAAGGGCAGAGCTCTGCAAATACTGCTGTTGAACCACCACAATGAACTCTGGTTAACTGTGTATTGAATCAAAATAGTAGACACACTTCCTACCATGTTTATACTTTAGATCTTTAAAAGTACGGAATGATACATTTGAAGTGGGCCACTGTGGAAATGTTTTGTTCCATTCATTTTGGGCTACTTAGACAAGCAAAAATCTCGAGAATATCAATTTGCCTTTTAATATAATTCTTTAATATCATATTCAATAAGATTCTACCAGATCAAAAGTAAATGTTGTCCTATCTCTAATAATGTCCAGATGAATACAGTGCCTTTTTTAAAGCAGAAATAATATAGCTTGGAGACAAAATAGATGAATAAAACTTTTTTTTTTTTTTTTTAGTGACTCAGTATAAATTGGCAGTGTAAGTTTGTTCTGCTCCTATTTCATAGGCCAATGTTTTATCCTACCTCAGTCAAAATACATAACTAGGACAACTATTCTCGATATTAGATGGGAGGGTAATAACCTCATGAGGGAAATTATAAAATTATTTCTAAATTATTTGTGATCTTTGTTAATGAGTTATGAGTATTGTGTAACTGATACTTTTTCTCCTCTAATTCTAATACTTGGAGGATTGTTTAGATATATTTAAAATTTGAGAAAAATTATAAAGATAGTACAGAATATTCTCATGTATGCCACCCCTAGCATCTCCTATTATTAACATCTTATATATTACCATGGTATATTCTTCATAATTCAGTTCAGTCGCTCAGTAGTGTCTGACTCTTTGAGAACCTGTGTACTACAGCACACCTGCCTTTCCTGTCCATCACTAATTTCCAGAGCTTGCTTAAACTCATGTCCATTGAGTCGGTGATGCTATCCAACCATCTCATCCTCTGTCGTCGCCTTCTCCTCTTGCCTTCAGTCTTTCCCAGCATCAGGGTCTTTTCCAATGAGACAGTTCTTCACATCAGAAGGCAAGAGTATTGGAGCTTCAGCATCAGTCCTTCCAATGAATATTCAGGACTGATTTCCTTTAGGATTGACTGGTTGGATCTCACTGCAGTCTAAGGGACTCCCAAGAGTCTTCTCCAACACCACAGTTCAAAAGCATCAACTCTTTGGTGCTCAACTTTTTTATGGTCCAACTCTCACAATCATACACCACTACTGGGAAAACCATAGTTTTGACTGAACAGACCTTTGTTGGCAAAGTAATGTCTCTGCTTTTTAATATGCTGTCTAGGTTTGTCAGAGCTTTTCATTCCAGGAGCAAGCATCTTTTAAATTTTTGGCTGCAGTCACCATCTGCAGTGATTTTGGAGCCCAAGAAAATAAAGTCTGTCCCTGTTTCCATTGTTTCCCAACCTATTTGCCATGAAGGATGGGACTGGATGCCATGATCTTCGTTTTTTGAATGTTGAGCTTTAAGTAAACTTTTTCTACTCCCCTCTTTCACTTTCATTAAGAGGCTCTTCAGTTCTGCTTCACTATCAGCCATAAGGGTGGTGTCATCTGCATATCTAAGGTCACTGAGATATCTTCTTTGGTCAATCTTGATTCCATCTTGCGCTTCATCCATCCTGGTATTTCACATGATGTACTCTGCATATAAATTAAATAAGCAAGGTGACCATATAGAGCCTTGGCTACTCCTTTTGCAATTTGGAACCAGTCCATTGTTCCATGTCCAGTTCTAACTGCTGCTTCTTGACCTGCATACAGATTTCTCAGGAGGAAGGTAAGGTGGTCTGGTTCCCACCTCTTGAAGAATTTTCCAGTTTTTTATGATCCACAGAGTCAAAGGCTTTAGTATAGTCAATGAAACAGAAGTTGATGATGTTTTTCTGGAATTTTCTTGATTTTTCTGTGATCCAATGGATGTGGCCAATTTGATCTCAGTTTCCTCTGCCTTTTCTAAATCCATCTTGAACATCTGGAAATTCATGGTTCACATGCTGTTAAAGCCTAGCTTGAAGGATGTTGAGCATGATATTGCTAGCATGTGAAAAGAGTGCAATTGTGCAGTAGTTTGAATATTTTTTTGGTATTGCCCTTCTTTGGTGTTGGAATGAAAACTGACCTTTCCCAGTCCTGTGGCCACTGCTGCATTTTCCACATTTGCTGGCATAGTGAGTGCAGCACTTTCACAGCATCATCTTTTAGGATTTTAAAAAGTTCAGCTGTAATTCTAGCATCTCTAATAGCTTTGTTCATAGTGATGCTTCCTAGGGCCCACTTGACTTTGCACTCCAAGAAGTCTGATTCTAGGTGAGTGATCACACCATCATGGTTATCTGGGTCATTAAGATCTCTCTCTCTCTCCCTCTCTCTTTTTTAATAGTTCTTCTGTGGATTCTTGCCATCTCTTCTTAATATCATCTGCTTCTGTTAGGTTCATACAGTTTCTGTCCTTTATTGTGCTCATCTTTGCATGAAATGTTCCCTTGGTATCGCTAATTTTCTTGAAGAGACCTCTAGTCTTTCCCATTCTATTGTTTTTCTCTATTTCTTTGCACTGATCACTGAGGAAGGCTTTCTTATCTCTCCTTGCTGTACTTTGGAACTCTGCATTCGGATGGGTATATCTTTCCTTTTCTCCTTGGTCTTTCACTTCTCTTTTCTCAGCTATTTGTAGGTCTCTTCAGACAACCATTCTGCCTTTTTACATTTCTTTCTCTTGGGGATTGTTTGGATCACTGCCTCCTGTACAATGTTACAAACCTCCATCCATAGTTCTTCAGGCACTCTGTCTATAGATCTAATCCCTTGAATCTATTTGTCACTTCCATCATATAAACGTAAGGGATATGATTTAGGTCATACCTGAATGGCCTAGTGGTTTTCCCTACTTTCTTAAATTTAAGTCTGAATTTGGCAACAAGGAGCTCCTGATCTGAGCCATAGTCAACTCCCAGTATTATTTTGCTGACTGTATGGAGCTTCTCCATCTTCAGCTGCATAGAATATAATCAATCTGCTTTTGGTACTGACCATCTGGTGATGTCAATGTGTAGAGCCATCTCTTATGTTGTTGGAAGAGGGTGTTTGTGGTGACTAGTGCATTCTCTTGGCAAAATTCTGTGAGTCTTTGCCCTGCTTCCTTTTGTACTCTAATTGTCTGTTACTCCAAATATTGCTTCACTTCCTACTTTTACCTTCCAGTCCCTTCTGATGAAAAATACATTTTTTTTGGTTTAGTTCTAGAGGTTCTTATAGGTCATCATAGAATTTTTCAGCTTCTTCAGCATTAGTGGTTGGAGCATATATTTGGATTACTGTGATACTAAATACAGTTAATGAAACAGTAGTGACACATTATTTTAACTAAATCTTGTACTTATTCAGATTTCATTAATTTTTAAATAATGTTTTTTGTTGTTGTTCCAAGATATTATCCAGGATGCATTGTATCTAGTCTACATGCCTATATGCGTCATTAGGCTCCTCTTGGCTGTGACATTTTCTCATACTTTCCATGTTTTTGATGACCTTGACAATTTTGAGGATTATTGGTCACAAGTGTTATGAAATTACAGACAATGGGGATTAGTCACGCATTTTTATCAAGGTTATATTGAAATTATAATCTGTCAAAGGATGACCACTGTGGCAAAGAGTCTCTCTCATCACATCATATCAAGGGTACATACTATCAACATGACTTGTCAATGTTGATGCTCACCTTGATCACAAGGCTGAGATAGTATTTGTCAATTTTTTCCACTATAAGGTTACTCCTTTCTTTCCTCTTTCTACACTGAACTTTTTGGAATTAACTGATTGTGTATAACAAGACTTATGATGTGAACAGTTTTGCTCTACCTTCATGAGGACAAAGGACCTACATAAGTCCTTCTTCATGGGAGACCTGCATATTTGCCTCCATCTATTTATTTATATCACTCTGAACTCAAGGATATTCATTTCACAGTTTGGATTATTGTCCAGTGTTACTTTGTTTTCTTGCTCAATTTTTACACCTTTGCTTATTGGCTTCTATTTCTCTGACATACCTACATCACTGTGATCTTTTTTTGAGTACTTTTTTTACATTCTGACACTACAACATGATCAAAGTTTTGTGAATATATTTCCTGCTCAGTTTCTAAAATATAACAAACTTTCTAAAATTCTGAAAATCTACATAAACTACAACAAATAAAAGTGGATGCTTTCTTTTTAAAAGTAAATTTGAATTTATTGTTTATAAAATTTATTTAATTGATAATTTGAAGAATTTTGGCATGCATATGCTTATATAATGTTAACTATTACTGTATTTTAATTTAATTAAATGTTTATTATATGGTCTATGTTAATATATCCATATATACATACATTTATGTTTATATGCGCACACTCACACACTCACAGGCATTCTTTCGAAAAAAGTACATCACTAGCCAAAATTAGATATGGATTCTAAAAGCTTACTCTTAGCTTCCCCAAATTTTTAAATAACAATATTTTAATGAAAATATATCTCTATTATATAACAGATATAAGAAAGTTTTCATAAAATCCAAATTTTGAATTTTACATCATCCCCATGGAAGGCTGCAGTCCATGGGATGGCTGAGGGTCAGACATGACTGAGCGACTTCTCTTTCACTTTTCACTTTCATGCATTGGAAAAGGAAATGGCAACCCATTCCAGTGTTCTTGCCTGGAGAATCCCAGGGATGGGGAAGCCTGGTGGGCTGCTGTCTATGGGGTCACACAGAGTCGGACACGACTGAAGCGACTTAGCAGTAGCAGACTTAGTAGCCATGTAAAATTATGTACATTTTGACAGGATTTTTTATTTGGCTTCCCAAATAAAAAATGATGAACAAAAATTCTATTTTGAAAAAATAAATCAACTCAAGCCATAAAGAACTAGTGTTAAAAAAGGTATATTTCTTTTCTATATTTAAAAGCTATATTTAATTTATTCTGATTTTCTTTAAAATGATCACATTTGATTAGGTTGAAAATTTTAAATGGACCTCTGTATAATGGATATTTGAGTATTCTTGTAAAGAGCAACAGTATTTCATTTCAGGCTCCCCATGATTCTAAATGAAATCTAAGTGTTAGAAATGTAGAGAATCAGTTTTTAAATTCCATTAGTTACCAGGTGAAAAAGATGCTAGAACTGAATATTTACAGGCCCAAAGCTAAATTATTCTAGATAAAAAAGGAAAGAAATTACACTTCATTTCAGCTCAGTTCAGTCGCTCAGTCGTGTCTGATCTTTGCGAACTACTGGATTACAGCACGCCAGGCCTCCCTGTCCATCGCCAGCTCCCAGAGTTTACTCAAACACAAGTCCATTGAGTTCATGATGTCATCCAGCCTTCTCATCCTCTGTCATTCCCTTCTCCTCCTGTCTTCAATCCCTCCCAGCATCAGAGTCTTTTCAAATGAGTCAGTTATTCACATAAGTGACCAAAGTATTTGAGTTTCAGCTTCAACATCTGTCCTTCCAATGAATATTTAGGACTGATTTCCTTTAGGATGGGCTAGTTGGATCTGCTTGAAGTCCAAGGGACTCTCAAGAGCCTTCTCCAACACCACAGTTCAAAAGCATCAGTTCTTCGGCGCCCAGCTTTCTTTATAGTCTAACATTACTACTCACATCCATAGATTACTACTGGACAAACAACAGCCTTGACTAGACAGACCTTTGTTGGCAAAGTAATGTCTCTGCTTTTTAATATGCTGTCTAATTTGATCATAACTTTTCTTCCATGGAGTAAGTATCTTTTATTTTCATGGCTGCAGTCACCATCTGCAGTGATTTAGGGGCCAAAAATTAAATTTGCCACTGTTAACACTGTTTCTCCATCTATTTTCCATGAAGTGATGGGACCAGATGCCATGATTTTAGTTTACTGAATGTTGAGCTTTAAGCCAACTTGTTCACTCTCTTTCACTTTCATCAAGAGGCTTTTTAGTTCTTCTTCACTTTCTGCCATAAGGGTGCTGTCATCTGCATATCTGAGGTTATTGACATTTCTCCCAGCAATCTTGATTCTAGCTTGTGTTTTATCCAGCAAAGCATTGCACATGATGTACTCTGCATATAACATGTACTCTGTATATAAGGGTGACAATATACAGCCTTGACATACTCCTTTCCCGATTTGCAAATAGTCTGTTGTTCCATGTCCAATTCTAACTGTTGCTTCCTGACATGAATACAGATTTCTCAAGAGGCAGGTCAAGTAGTCTGGTATTCTCATCTCTTTCAGAATTTTCCACAGTTTATTGTGATCCTCACACTCAAAGGCTTTGGCATAGTCAATAAAGCAGAAATCGATGTTTTTCAGGAGCTCTCTTGCTTTTTCCATGATCTAGCAGATGTTGGTCATTTGATCTCTGGTTCCTCTGCCTTTTCTAAAACCAGCTTGAATATCTGGAAGTTCACAGTTCACGTATTGCTGAAGCCTGGCTTGGAGAATTTGAGTATTATTTTGCTAGCATGTGAGATGAGTGCAATTGTGAGGTAGTTTGAGCATTCTTTGGCATTGCCTTTCTTTGGGATTGGAATGAAAACTGACCTTTTCCAGTCCTGTGGCCACTGCTGAGTTTTCCTGCTGGCATATTGAGTGCAGCACGTTGACAGCATCATTTTTCAGGATTTGAAACAGCCCAACTGGAATTGCATCACCTCCACTAGCTTTGTTTGTAGTGATGTTTTCTAAGGCCCACTTGACTTCACATTCCAGGATGTCTGGCTCTAGGTGAGTGATCACACCATCCGGATTATCTGGGTCATAAAGTTCTTTTTTGTACAGTTCTGTGTATTCTTGCCACCTCTTCTTAATATCTTCTGCTTCTGTTAGGTCCATACCATTTCTGTCCTTTATTGAGTCCATCTTTGTATGAAATGTTCCCTTGGTATCTCTAATTTTCTTCAAGAGATCTCTAGTCTTTTGCATTCTGTTGTTTTCATCTATTTCTTTTTTTTTTTTAATTTTTTATTTTTTTTAAATTTTAAAATCTTTAATTCTTACATGCGTTCCCAAACATGAACCCCCCTCCCACCTCCCTCCCCACAACATCTCTCTGGGTCATCCCCATGCACCAGCCCCAAGCAAGCTGCACCCTATGTCAGACATGGACTGGCGATTCAATTCTTACATGACAGTATACATGTTATAATTCCCATTCTCCCAAATCATCCCACCCTCTCCCTCTCCCTCTGAGTCCAAAAGTCTGGTATACACATCTGTGTCTTTTTTCCTGTCTTGCATACAGGGTCATCATTGCCATCTTCCTAAATTCCATATATATGTGTTAGTATACTGTATTGGTGTTTTTCTTTCTGGCTTACTTCACTCTGTATAATTGGCTCCAGTTTCACCCATCTCATCAGAACTGATTCAAATGAATTCTTTTTAACGGCTGAGTAATACTCCATTGTGTATATGTACCACAGCTTTCTTATCCATTCATCTGCTGATGGACATCTAGGTTGTTTCCATGTCCTGGCTATTGTAAACAGTGCTGCGATGAACACTGGGGTACATGTGTCTCTTTCAATTCTGGTTTCCACGGTGTGTATGCCCAGAAGTGGGATTGCTGGGTCATAAGGTAGTTCTATTTGCAATTTTTTAAGGAATCTCCACACTGTTCTCCATAGTGGCTGTACTAGTTTGCATTCCCACCAACAGTGTAGGAGGGTTCCCTTTTCTCCACACCCTCTCCAGCATTTATTGCTTGCAGATTTTTGGATCGCAGCCATTCTGACTGGTGTGAAGTGGTACCTCATTGTGGTTTTGATTTGCATTTCTCTAATAATGAGTGATGTTGAGCATCTTTTCATGTGTTTGTTAGCCATCCGTATGTCTTCTTTGGAGAAATGTCTACTTAGTTCTTTGGCCCATTTTTTGATTGGGTCGTTTATTTTTCTGGAATTGAGCTGCAGAAGTTGCTTGTATATTTTTGAGATTAGTTGTTTGTCAGTTGTTTCAGTTGCTATTATTTTCTCCCATTCAGAAGGCTGTCTTTTCACCTTGCTTATATTTTCCTTTGTTGTACAGAAGCTTTTAATTTTAATTAGATCCCATTTGTTTATTTTTGCTTTTATTTCCAGAATTCTGGGAGGTGGATCATAGAGGATCCTGCTGTGATTTATGTCTGAGAGTGTTTTGCCTATGTTCTCCTCTAGGAGTTTTATAGTTTCTGATCTTACATTTAGATCTTTAATCCATTTTGAGTTTATTTTTGTGTACGGTGATAGAAAGTGATCTAGTTTCATTCTTTTACAAGTGGTTGACCAGTTTTCCCAGCACCACTTGTTAAAGAGATTGTCTTTACTCCATTGTATATTCTTGCCTCCTTTGTCAAAGATAAGGTGTCCATATGTGTGTGGATTTATCTCTGGGCTTTCTATTTTGTTCCATTGATCTATATGCCTGTCTTTGTGCCAGTACCATACTGTCTTGATGACTGTGGCTTTGTAGTAGAGCCTGAAGTCAGGCAAGTTGATTCCTCCAGTTCCATTCTTCTTTCTCAAGATTGCTTTGGCTATTCGAGGTTTTTTGTATTTCCATACAAATCTTGAAATTATTTGTTCTAGTTCTGTGAAAAATGTGGCTGGTAGCTTGATAGGGATTGCATTGAATTTGTAAATTGCTTTGGGTAGTATACTCATTTTCACTATATTGATTCTTCCGATCCATGAACATGGTATATTTCTCCATCTATTAGTGTCCTCTTTGATTTCTTTCATCAGTGTTTTATAGTTTTCTATATATAGGTCTTTAGTTTCTTTAGGTAGATATCTATTTCTTTGCATTGATTGCTGAGGAAGGCTTTCTTATCTCCCCTTGCTATTCTTTGGAACTCTGCATTCAGATGCTTATGTCTTTCCTTTTCTTCTTTGCTTTTCACTTCTCTTCTTTTCACAGCTATTTATAAGGCCTCCTCAGACATCCATTTTGCTTTTTTGCATTTCTTTTCCATTGGGATGGTCTTGACCCCTGTCTCCTCTTCAGTGTCACAAACCTCCATCCCTAGTTCATCAGGCACTCTATCAGATCTAGTCCCGTAAATCTATTTCTCACTTCCACCATATAATCATAAGGGATTTGATTTAGGTCATACCTGAATGGTCTAGAGGTTTTCCCCACTTTCTTCAATTTAAGTCTGTATTTGGCAATAACGAGTTCATGATCTGAGCCACAGTCAGCTCCTAGTCTTGTTTTTGCTGACTGTATAGACCTTCTCCATCTTTGAGTGCAAAGAAAATAATCAATCTGATTTCAATGTTGACCATTCGGTGATGTCCATGTGTAGAGTCTTCTCTTGTGTTGTTGGAAGAGGGTGTTTGCTATGACCAGTGCATTCTCTTGGCAAAATTCTATTAGCCTTTGTCCTGCTTCATCTCATATTCCAAGACCAAATTTGCCTGTTACTCCAGGTATTTCTTGACCTCCTACTTTTGCATTCGAGTCCCCTATAATGAAAAGGACATCTTTTTTGGGTATTAGTTCTGAAAGGTCTTGTAGGTCTCCACAGAACCATTCAACTTCAGCTTCTTCAGTGTTACTAGTTGGGGCATAGGCTTGGATTACCATGATATTGAATGATTTGCCTTGGAAACAAACAGAGATCATTCTGTCATTTTTGAGATTGCATCCTTCAATTAAATATAAATTAAAAAATGAAGTACTAAAATAATCTCAAAACACACACATACAATGTTGCTATTGTAATTTAGTCCTTAAGTCATGTCTAATTCTTTTGTGACCCTATGAACTATGGACAACCAAGCTCCTCTGTCCATAGCATTTCCCAGGCAAGAATAGGGCTGTGGGTTGCCATTTCCTTCTCCAGGGGGTCTTCCTGACTCAGGGATGAAACCTGTGTCTCATGCATTGGCAGGCAGTTTTTTTTTTTGTTTGTTTGTTTATTTTTTTTTAACCACTGAACCACCAGAGAAGCACATATGTATGTGTGTGTATGTGTGTGTGTATTTCAAAACAGAAGGAATGGAAGAAATAATAAGTGTATGGTATCTTGAATGAAAAATAAATTAAAAAGTAACAGTTTGTTAGACATTCAAATTAGGATTCTGGGATGAGGAAGATAAAATCTACTAACATCATGGTCCTTGCTGCTTGACAAGAACTTCCTACAGTACTAAGAAGGAGGAAACAACCAACTTATCCTTAAGTGAGAGAAAGGAAGTTGAGAAATGTATATCTGGATACCTGGAATGCTTTGATACTTGTGGGACTTCAAACTTTTAATAAATAAAATTTTCCTAACAGAGAAAACAAAAACACATGAGGCTAAATCTAAATTTAACCTCATATATAGCCCACAGACAAAACTGAGGCTGTTGATAGAGCTAGAGATAAAATGTTCTTTATCCAGTTTGGGGTACAGTGTTGTATTACTCTGTTTCACCTGAACTTAAACACCACAAATTATTACTACTGTTATTTAGTGTAATCTTATATTATGATGGGAGCCTAGTACACACACCAGAGCAAACTGTCACATTACTGATGATCCTCTGCCCATCCAACTCTTTTCTTTATTTAAGCAGTAATTATGAGAAAAAAACAGACAGCAAAAATTAGAAAGTGAATGATACCCTAGCTGTATTATAAATACAGAACATCAGATTCTCAGTCCTATTAAAAGTACTGCTCAGTTTGAGCTCCACACTAGTGTGAGGAGGCACAAATGCACTACCTTTCTCTTTCTTCCTTGCCTTTAACAGGGAGAGGAGTTACTGTTTGGCTCTGACAATATCATTAATTTTATATATGGCAATAACTTCTAAATGATGACAGCTATCAGTAGCCTGAAACAGCTTCAAATGTCCTTTGAACAGTTTAGTTTTGCTAGTTAGGCTTCCAATTCCATAATGAGCTCACCCCCTCCCATGCCTGCCCCATAAGAAAAGATGCGTTAAAATTCAGGTGTTGGGAAGAAAACAACTAACATCATTTCCACAAGGATGGAAGACATAATTAACTTTATTGTGAATAAGTCAAGTTTGGGTATAACCAAAATACATTTTACAAACTTCGCTAAATCCATGGCCCTGTATATGAAGATTTAGCTTTGAAGTAGTCCTTCCAATGAACTAATCTTTTAACAAATTAGCTTGTGATTGAATCAAACTGTACTAAACAGTTATATGTAACATTTTGGATACTGCTATCACAAGCAGACTATGAACACCATAACCCTGAGACCACAATTTTCCTTCTATTTTTAAACATGTTTTTCCTAGAAAGGCTTTCAAATTCCAGTACCCATGAGACAACATTTCAGACAAGTTTTAGACAATGATTATCTCTGTATTTAACTCTACAGACCATCACAACCTTTAGACCAACTTTGGAATCAAACTGTATTATTTGTAATATATTATTGCTTATCTATTATTCCTGAATTAAACTTTCATGCTCCTTTTTATGACATACATTTTGTTTCAAAAAGACCATAATTAGTAATAAAAGTAAAAGGCCATAATTAGTAATACAAATGTAATAACTGACATTTATTTCAGCTGAAACATAATTGACATCACTTGGAATATTTTCTATGAGGGAGAGGCATAAAGTCTGTTATTTTTCACAAAGTTTAACAGAAATCATGTAAATCCACTACAGCCATGGATCTGCAAATTTTATTTTTTCATACTATTTAAGCTTTGAGTGCCAATATACCTACTAAATAGATCACTGAATTTAATAATAAAAACGCTAACAAAGTACCATTCATCAGAATTTAAATTCTATATGCTGTAGTCCTTTATTAGAATAATACATTCTCAGCAATTCTCCAAAACTTACTACACTAAAAAGAGCTTCACAAGAAAATGCAAAGTTTCAAAAAAATCTAGAAATAAATCATCTAGAAAATCTGTCTCTGTTCACAGAATTCAGATCCATCCATATGGCGAATGGTTTTGTATGCTCAAATATGCTTTTAATTGAGGAAAAATCATAAAACTTTCACTGGGTCTGCAGTACATCAACTTTATTGCTATAAAACATTATGAAGTAGGTTTGTTTTCATTCTTTACCTTTGGGTTATAGAAGCCTGGTCTCTCCATTGACATATGGTACATAATCTTCAGTACCTTTTCCTTCCCTAAGATAATTCAAATCCTCCTCTTATAGTCATACATTATTAAATGCAGTAAATATTGACACTGTTTGTTCATAAAATTATAACTCATATATGAGTTGAATTCCAACTCTAGAAACTTCTAGAAGTATTAGATCCACTAAATGTCAAATAAATGGACATTTTGTTCTGCAGGCTTCAGATCTTCATGTACTAAGAAAGTTATCCAAGAACATGAGATATCCTTGCATTCATTTATATGTATTCTCCAATTCATTCATCAATATGTTATAATTTAGTAAACAGGTCTTCTACCACTTTTTAAAAATTTATTCCTAATTATTATCTTGTTTTTAAGGAAGAATTAATATTTTTAAAATGTCCATACTATCCAATAATGATCAAGAGATTCTATGCAATTTCTATCAAAATCCCAATGACATTTTCACAGAAATGGAAAAAAAAAAATCTTAAAATCTGTATCAAACCTCTGGAAAAACACGCATAGCCAGAGCAATCTTGAGAAAGATCAAAGCTGAAGGCATCATACTTCTTGATTTCAAACTATATTACAAAGCCATAGTAATTAAAACACTATCATAGTGGCATAAAACAGGCACATAGACCAGCGGAACAGAAAAGACAGATCAGAAATATCCTTAGGTATAAACAGTCAATTAATTTTTCACAAGGCCACCAAGAACACACAATGGGTAAATAACAACCTCTACAATTAATGTTACTGGGAAAACTGGATATTTGTATGCAAAGAATGAAACTGGACCCCTCTCTTACACCACTCAAAAGATTTAACTTAAAATGGTTTAAAGATTTTGATGTAAGACCTGAAACCAGAAATCCCTGGAAGAAAACATAGGGAAAAATTCCTGGACATTGATTGGTCTTGGTAATTTCTTGGTTAAGATACCAAAACTCAGGCAACAAAAGCTCAGATAAACAAATGGGGACACACCAAACTAAAGCTCTTCTGCATAAAAAAGGAACAATAAACTGAAAAAGGCAATCTACAGATAAGAAACTATTTGCAAGTCATATATGTGATAAGAGGCTAACTTCTAAAATACATAGACTACATATAACACAATAGCAATGAAACAAAAGCTCAATTTAAAAAATACCAAAGGAGCTGAATAGATATTATTCCAAATAAGACACAAACGGCCAAGAGTTACCTGGAAAAATGCACACCACCACCAATTTTCAAGGAAATGCAAATACAAATCACAAGGAGATATCACCTTACACCTGTTAGAATGATTATTATCAAAAAGACAAGATAAAAATTGTTGGTGAGGATGTGAAGAAAATGAAACCATTCTAAACTGTTGATAGGAATATAAATCAGTACAGTCATTACAGATTTCTGTATGGCAGCAGCTCTTCCAAAAATTTAAAATGGAAAAACCATCTGAATCAGTAATCTCACTCTCAAATACGTACATAAGGGAAATAAGGCGTCTTGAAGAGATATAGGCACCACCATGTGTCCTGTATCATAATTGAAAACAAACATGTCTAGATACAGAAAAAACCTAGATATCCTTCAGAAGATGAGTGTAAAATGAAAGTGTGATTTTGTATACAGACAGACACACACAAACATATATACATGCACACATTGGAATATTACTGAGTCAGATAAAGAGGAAAATCCTGCATTTTGAGATAAGAGAAATGAAGCTGAAGGGAATTATGCTAATGTAATAAGCCAGAAATGATTATTTTGAGCATTACTTTTCTCTTCAAGAAAATTAGAGATACCAAGGGAACATTTCATGCAAAGATGGGCTCGATAAAGCACAGAAATGGTCTGGACCTAACAGAAGCAGAAGATACTAAGAAGAGGTGGCAAGAATACACAGAAGAATTGTACAAAAAAGAGCTTCAGACAAGATAATCACAATGGTGTGATCACTTACCCAGAGCCAGACATCCTGGAACGTGAACTCAAGAAGGCCTTAGAAAGCATCACTATGAACAAAGCTAGCGGAGGTGATGGAATTCCAGTGGAGCTGTTTCAAATCCTAAAAGATGATGCTGTGAAAGTGCTACCCTCAATATGCCAGCAAATTTGGAAAACTCAGCAGTGGTCACAGGACTGGAAAAGGTCAGTTTTCATTCCAATCCCCAAGAAAGGCAATGCCAAAGAATGCTCAGACTACCACACAATTGCACGCATCTCACACGCTAGTAAAGTAATGCTCAAAATTCTCCAAGCCAGGCTTCAGTAATACATGAACCATGAACTTCCAGATGTTCAAGCTGGTTCTAGAAAAGGCAGAGGAATCAGAGATCAAATGACCAATATCGGCTGGATCATTGAAAAAGCAAGAGAGTTCCAGAAGAACATCGATTTCTGCTTTCTTGACTATGCCAAAGCCTTTGACTGTGTGGACCACAATAAACTGTGGAAAATTCTGAAAGAGATGGGCATACCAGACCACCTGACCTGCCTCTTGAGAAACCTATATGCAGGTCAGGAAGCAACCGTTAGAACTGGACATGGAACAACAGACTGGTTACAAATAGGAAAAGGAGTACGTCAAGGCTGTATATTGTCACCCTGCTTATTTAACTTATATGCAGAGTACATCATGAGAAATGCTGGACTGGAAGAAACACAGCTGGAATCAAGATTGCTGGGAGAAATATCAGTAACCTCAGATATGCAGATGACACTACCCTTATGGCAGAAAGTGAAGAGGAACTAAAAAGCCTCTTGATGACAGTGAAAGAGGAGAGTGAAAAAGTTGGCTTAAAGCTCAACATTCAGAAAACGAAGATCTTGGCATCTGGTCCCATCACTTCATGGGAACTAGATGGGGAAACAGTGGAAACAATGTCAGACTTTATTTTGGGGGGCTCCAAAATCACTGCAGATGGTGACTGCAGCCATGAAATTAAAAGATGTTTACTTCTTGGAAGAAAAGTCATGACCAACTAGATAGCATATTGAAAATCAGAGACATTACTTTGCCAACAAAGATCTGTATAGTCAAGGCTATGGTTTTTCCAGTGGTCATGTATGGTTGTGAGAGTTGGACTGTGAAGAAAGCTGAGCACCGAAGAATTGATGCTTTTGAACTGTGGTGTTGGAGAAGACTCTTGAGAGTTCCTTGGACTGCAAGGAGATCCAACCAGTCCATTCTAAAGGAGATCGATCCTGGGTGTTCTTTGGAAGGACTGATGCTAAAGCTGAAACTCCAGTACTTTGGCCACCTCATGCGAAGAGTTGACTCATTGGAAAAGATTGATACTGGGAGGGATTGGGGGCAGGAGGAGAAGGGGACGACCGAGGATGAGATGGCTGGATGGCATCACGGACTCAATGGATGTGAGTCTGAGTGAACTCTGGGAGTTGGTGATGCACAGGGAGGCCTGGCGTGCTGCGATTGATGGGGTAACGAAGAGTAGGACACGACTGAGCAACTGAACTGAACTGAATAAGCTAGATAAGGAAAGACAAATTCTATATTGGTATCACTTATTCATGAAATCTTAAAAAGGCTAATTTCATAAAACCAGATAATAGAATGGTGTTTTCTAGAGTCTGATAAGAGGGGGATGTGGAGATGTATGTCAAAGGCTATAAAGTTTTAGTTATAAGAATAAATCACAGGGTTCAAAAGTATAACATGGTAATGATAGTTCATAACACAGTCTTAAAAAGTTAAGTTACTGAGAGTAAAAAATAAAACCATTTAACTAGGACAGGTAATGAACTTTTTAATTATCTTGATTTTGGTAATCAATTCACAATGTATATGTATAGTAAATCATTACAAACTTTAGTATATATAAATTTCCTAAATTTCCCCTAAATTTCCTAAATAGTCCTTTTGTTTTACTCCTCCCAATTGACCCTTCTAGTCCTAGGGAAACCACTAATTTTTTTTCCTTCACTAGAGATCATTTTACATTTTCTGGAATTTCATATAAATAACATCTCATACATTATTTTCATCTGGCTTCTTTCACTCAACAAAATTCTATTTTTGTATTGTATTTAACTTTCTAAAAATACTTATTAATATATATTTCTGTATGTTTCGCTAAAATTGATAAAATCGTTATGCCATTTACATTCCCACATACTTGATATAAAAAGGCTTTTTGATTGTGACTATTTTCATAGGTGAGGTGTGTAGTGTTATCCTGTTAAGCTTTTAATTGCATCTACCTGAACGATAAAGATGTTGAGATTCATATGGTTATATCCTATATGCATATTTTCTTTAGTTCAGTTTCTATGCAAGTATTTTGCTATTTTAATAGGTTTTTTGCATTCTTTTCATTTAATTTGAAAATATGCATATGTATTATATATTACATTTGTACAGAAATACATAAATCATACATTCTTTATATATATATATACACACTGATAAATACACTTTTAAAACTTCTGAGTTGTTCAGGCAGAAATACAATCATACCCCTATTACTTTATCTTAGCCAGAGGAATAGAAGCATTTCATTTAAACTTCATGGTTTTTGACAATATGAATATTATCACTGGTATTAAGAAGGATCTAAAATAATAAAATAACATATTCCTTACTATCAATCTTCCATATTAATCATATTCACATTCACTTTTCTTAAATGTTTTATATCAAATACTTTAACATGTCCTGTATTTCTTGTCTTCTAATAATTCAATATTCAATCATCTGCTATTGTCCTCTGAAATTTCAAAAAAAATCTTCACAATTGTTTAATATTTCAAATATGCTTTCTTACAGCGATGTTTTATATGTTTCTTCATATTGCAATGATTACACTTAATAAGAGTAGGACAAGAAATTATTGTCTTTAAGCTAATTTGGAAAGCTTAACACATCCCCATATCTTTTGTTTGTATAAGTTAAGGATACACTCTTGGTCTCTATCCTTTCACTTAGTCTTGCCACTGAAAGAGATCCTTATCTGATTGGTCAACAGTAGACATTCATCTCGGTTTCTCAATTGAGTAAGTCACTTATTAAGGGAACTGATGCAGAAGATCTGCTGTTTTTCTTCTCCCTCTTCACCATGATCACATGCAGTCTGCTACCTTTGCAGGTGGATTTGTTATCAATTGAAGTTTCACTTTAAGTGGGATATTGCAAATTTGGGGAAGGATGGGCGATTACCAGTTTTGTTCTCACATTAAAATGCATTCTTCAACACAGACTTTATAAATATTAAAGGTGTTATTTTTATTATCCACTTACTGATATATTCTCATTCAAAACTCTGGTTAAAAAGTGTAGAATATTTATTAGGCCACCTCAAAGACTCCAGTAAATAAAAAATAACAACAACAACAAAAAAGGAAAACCCTTGGATTGACTCTGAACTTTTTTCTTTCTGATTATTTCTGTACAATTTTGATCATTCTAATCTATGTCTACAAATCCTTGATATGTCTACAAATTGTATTTAAATTTGGTCTTTTTTTACATTTAAATTTATTTATTTTAATTGGAGGCTAATTACTTTACAGTATTGTATTGGTTTTGCCAAACATCAACATGAATTCACCACGGGTGTACACATGTTCCCAATCCTGAACCCCCCTCCCCCTTCCCTCCCTGTACCATCCCTCTGGGTCATCCCAGTGCACCAGCCCCAAGCATCCTGTATCCTGCAATGAACCTGGACTGGCAATTTATTTCTTATATGATATTATACATGTTTCAATGCCATTCTCCCAAATCATCCCACCCTCTCCCTCTCCCACAGAGTCCAAAACTCCGTTCTATATGTCTGTGTCTCTTTTGCTGTCTCGCATACAGGGTTATTGTTACCATCTTTCTAAATTCCATATATATGCATTAGTATACTGTATTGGTGTTTTTCTTTCTGGCTTACTTCACTCTGTATAATAGGCTCCAGTTTCATCCACCTCATTAGAACTGATTCAAATGTATTCTTTTTAATGGCTGAGTAATACTCCAATTTGGTCTTAAAGAATATCCAAACTATTCCATTTGTTTATTTAAAAGGCTAATCTATAAAAATGGATTGATATATGCAATGTCAATCTTCTAATTAGAACAGCCGCTACTTTATTTCAGGCCTTTTGACACAGAGACTAGTACTTTCTCAACTATACTCTTGTTTTTAAATATTTTCACTGCTAATTTTAATTTCGTTGTATATTGAATTATTATCTGGCTCATTTCTTAGTCTTCTGATACAGATTTCAGTTTTGAGAAGCAATTGGATGGGTTATGTGACAATTATTCTTTGGTGCTCTAATATTTTTCTTCAAATAATACATTGTTCATTGTACCCTGTAGATAGCTTTTTTCAAATCAATTATAATATTTTCAGATTTAGTTTCTGTTTAGGTTTGTTATGGACTGAACTGTGCCCACACTAATTCATATGTTGATGTATTAAGCCCCACTCCCCAGTAGCTCAGAATATGTCTGCATTTGGAGACAGGGTCTTTGAAAAGAGCACCATGCAGATATTGACATCATTTGTTTAAAGAAAAAGTTTATATAAATTAGGTGGAGGTTTCTTTTTTTTAATCTTTCTTCATTCTGGAATTTTAAGATATCTATGGGGTCACAAAGAGTCGGACACGACCGAGTGACTGAACTGAACTGAATATCCCATTCCATTTCTGGTTAGAATGTTAATTTTTTCTGCTACTGAAACTTAAATGGAAAAAAAAGTTTTCTTTTCAAACACTCAGATGAGATTGCTCCATATTTATCAAACCACATATTTTTTACTTCCATTTTCAGAATAAAATAATCCTATCTATAATAGTTTACATGTGGTCCTGCCAGGAGGTGAGAGAAAGGAGATATATGGTCTCTCCCTGTCATTTCTCCTTTTTTTTTTTGGATTCATTTGTGAGAAGACTGGTGGAATGCTAAATCATTCTTCTACTTTATCATTGTAAAGGGTCTATGAATCATCATAAAACAGTGGCCTTTTCATTACCTGGCATTATAAAAGTAGAGTTCTCCAAATTTATGTATCTGAACATTGTGACTTAGCTACCTTTTGTAATGAGGTCTGATGTGCAATCCATTCTTTAATTACCTATATTTCAATTGATTTGGCCTCACTTTAAAACTGTATCCCAGCCATGTTCTGGCCTTTTTTTTTTTTTTCTAGTTCAGTTCGGTTCTGTTCAGTCACTCAGTCGTTCCGACTCTTTGAGACCCCGTGAATTGCAGTACACCAGGCCTCCCTGTCCATCACCAATTCCTGGAGTTCACTCAAACTCATGTGCATTGAGTCAGCGATGCCATCCAGCCATCTCATCCTCTGTCATCCCCTTCTCCTCTTGCTCCCAATTCTTCCCAGCATCAGGGTCTTTTCCAATGAGTCAACTCTTCACATGAGGTGGCCAAAGTATTGGAGTTTCAGCTTCAGCATCAGTCCTTCCAATGAACACCCAGGACTGATCTCCTTTAGAATGGACTGGTTGGATCTCCATGCAGTCCAAGGGACTCTCAAGAGTCTTATACAATGCCATATTTCAAAACTATCAGTTCTTCAGCACTCAGCTTTCTTCATAGTCCAACTCTCACATCCATACATGACCACTGGAAAACCCACAGCCTTGACTAGACAGACTTTGTTGGCAAAGTAATGTCTCTGCTTTTGAATATGCTATCTAGTTTGGTCATAACTTTCCTTCCAAGGAGTAAGCATCTTCTAATTTCTAGTTAGTTCTTGTAAATTTTTCCTATACCTACAAAGCTATAGAAATCCCCTTTATTAGAGTAATTCTTTTTTTTCACATATGTATTTTTCAAAATGGTGACATATTTCTACGTGCTGACCACTGTCTGTCATTCCCTCTCAATCTTGGTAAAATGTTCTTATATTACTGAGAATAGATTTTGCATAATAAAAAATCAGTTCACCTTAAAATTTTGTATTATGATACCATTAGATATGCAATTATATGCTTTATTACAATTATGAACTGCATAAATAAATGTTCCCTTTTGCTATCTGATCTCTGGAGTTATTTTACATTTATATTATATTATCTAAAATAGTAATTGCTATGTAACTCTTTTAAGAGTCATATTATTTCTTTCAAGTATTGTCTTTTAAAAAATCTTAAAACCCATCCTTCACTTCATCTATTTTTTATGATCACTATTGTAATAATCTACCCTGGAAGATCAAGATAGGAATATTGAATTGCTCTTCATGTTGCATTTTTCCTCATCAGAAACAAATCCTGTCTCAGAATAAGTGTTTAAATTATTGCTTGAAAAAATTAGAAATACAGATGTAAATAAACCTTTTCAAATTAAAATAACATTTGCATGACAGTGAAAGTGAAGTCACTCAGTCATGTCCGACTCTTTGATACTCCATGGGCTATAGCTAACCAGTCTCCTCCATTCAGGGGATTCTTCAGGCCAGAATACTGGAGTGGGTTGCCATTTGCTTTTCCAGAGGATCTTCCCAACCCAGGGATCGAACCCCGGTCTCTCTCATTGTAGGCAGACGCTTTACCATCTGAGCCACCAGGGAAGTCACCAGGGAATGTTTAGATTCATTCAATACTTTATTGTGTTTAGAGGGTAATTGTGTTATTCAATAATTTATTCCTATTAATTAAAAGAAAAAGTCTAAAAACAATTAACAAAATGTCTAAAAGTTTATTTAAAATATCATCAAAGCTGAATTAAATATCAGTAAAGATTGTTGTTATTCCTTCAGGCCTATTAGACTGAGGTTTTGCAGACTCAAGGAGTTGAGAGAGAATCAATACTTTGAGAAATGAAGTATAAAATTTTAGAAAACTGAGGTTAGCTCCTGATTGTTACTTCAGAATTTAATAAGGTAAAAAAAGAAGATACTCCTTGATTAGAAATATAGGTTTTAAGTGATGACTGCCTTTGAAGAGATCCAAATTTGGGGCTTCCCAGTTGGTGCTAGTGGTAAAGAATCTGCCTACCAATACAGAAGCAAGAGTAGAGGGTTCAGTCTCTGGGTTGGGAAGATCATTCAGAGTAGGAAATGGCAATCTGCTCCAGTATTTTTGCCTGGAGAATCCTATGGACAGAGGAGTCTGGCAGGCTACAGTCCATGGGGCCACAAAGAATTGGACACGACTGAGTGATTGAGCACACACACACAAACTCTAATTTAATAGAATGAATGAGGCCCAGGAAAAATATAAATAATCATTAAAATCATGCATAACTGTTTCCATTCAGAAGCTTTAAAACCAAACCATGCTAAGCCATATCTACAAAATATTGATATACTGAATGATATAATTGCTTGATTTATCATATAAAACTTCAGGAGAGTAAAAACTATAAGGAGAAAGCAAAAGTCTGATATCCGTGTGACTTGTTACCGCAAATTATGTAGCTGAAGCTAAGGCTAGTCTTCTAGCTTGACTTCTCTTCAAGTCATATATATTTAATAAAAGACATGGCAATTAATAGTGGTACTAATCAATACTTGTGGAGGTACTTCATACAAATAATAAATATGGATAAACAAATAAATGGACTTCCCAGGTGGCGCAGTGGTAAAGAATCTGCTTGCTAATGCAGGAACCAGAGAAGACATGGATTGGATCCCTGGGCTGGGAAGATCCCCTGGAGAAGGAAATGGCAATGTACCCCAGTATTCTTACCTGAAGAATCCCATGGACAGATAAGCCTGGCAGGCTTATAGCCCATGGGGGTCACAAAGAATCGGGCATGACTGAACATGCACAAATGCATAACATAAGCAAATAAACATAAAACAAACAAAAACAAAAGAAATGCAAAAATGTTGTCTGTAGCTGTGCTTTCTCTTGTACAGAGTGTATAAAAGCTGTTGTATAATTGGCCAATTACTGAACTTTATACATTTCTTCCTAATATACTTTGTTTTGTTCTGACAATCTTATGTTTATAAAACAGTTTTGCAAACAGGTTTCCCTTTTATTCTTTTATTTAATAATAACAAAAATGTGTGTGCTAAATCACTTCAGTCGTGTCTGACTCTCTGCAACCCCATGGACTGTATCCTGCCAGGCTCCTCTGTCCATGGCATTCTCCAGGCAAGAATACTGGGAGCGGGTTGCCATGCCCTTCTCCAGGGTGTCTTCCTGACCTACAGATCAAACCTATGTCTCTTAGGTCTCCTGCATTTGTAGTCAGGTTCTTTATCAATAGTGTCACCTGGGCATATAGGAAAAACTGGCATTAGGAAAAATATCACTATCATATTTGTAGACATTAGGACACAGATAAGATAAGTTGAGCATTTCCTAAAGGTTTTATAGCTAATTAATGATAAAGGCTAAATATTAATCAGAAAGCCAGAGTTTGGTGAAATATTTGGTTTTTCTTTCATACTTTCTCTCAAATAACTGTTTCAAAATGCTTGCTAACACTAACTATGCTTCTGTGCTTCTCAACTTGCAATTTTTATTAGTGATTTGTGCATACAAATAAGCTGATATTGGCAGTGTCACAGAAATCCACATCTTTGCAACTTTCTACTGTATATTACATTTTACCTTAATTTTATAATTTTATTTTTACTTATCCTTATAATACATGCTCTACTGCATCTTTCTGGAAAACCAATTCTAGGAAAACAAAATAAAAGCTGAAATTAGTTATGCAAAAGAGCATATTTGAATGAGTTTAATTTGAGACATCAGTGCCATTAGATGGCACTCTGGGTAAAGTTGACAAATGTTATTTCTTATACTACAGCATCACAAATTAAGGGTTTAAGTAAGGTAAATGGAATACAAAATTAGTGAACATTTATGTCAAAGAATCATAACGATTACAATGACAAAGGACACTTTTGCTCTTTAAATAATTTAAGGTTTCCTTTTGAATTGTTATACACTATTACTCATCAAATAAAAATTAAGACATTACACAGTGAGCTTTTCTTCATTGAAAATGGATTCATGGTTAAATTTTAAATTTTAAAATTATTGATTTTGCTTTATGGAGCTAAAAATCAATGTTATCAATCGCTTTATATCATTCCTAATATAATGTAATGGTAAGGTCTAAAATGAATCAGCTTTTTAAGCTTATGTATGTTTTAAAACAATTTCCATGTATAAAAATGGATTTTATAAGCCCTGGAAATGTCATTCATATTTTAAGTTTTCTTTATTAAAATAAGTAGTTTAGAAATATACTCAATACATAACTATTCTTTCTAATTGGATTACAAATGTTTTGTTAGAAGTTATTCCATTTGTTCAATCCTTTTCATCTAGTCACTAATAGATTAAAAAGCTTAGGAGGGAAAGTTAAGAAGTAGAAGCTATGGTAATAGCCCTTCAGAAATGTACCATCTTATTAATGAAAGGTGTCTACACAAAACAGGCAATAATAGAAGTAAATGCACGTAATTTTCCTCTAAGGAACTGTTAGAGACCCAATAACACCACGATGGTCTGGCATTTATTTATTATTTTATCGTTACCAAAAGATAGACAAATATCCTTGATTACTGACTGCACTGCAGATGCTGTCACTACTACTAATATAGGTAAAGTAGGTACAATTAAGTACACACCAATTAAAAAACGAAGAGCCAACTAAATCGATTCTTTTCCAAAGCGACATACTTCCTGTCCTTTGTTTCTCACTCTGACTGCAAGAGTTTAAACAAGAATTGATTTTGCAAAAACAAATGGGAGCTTAAAAGATATCAGAGCAAGTTGGTAGAGAAGTATGGGAGAAAAGAAATAGCAATTAGACTGAAATGCATCTAAACTTTCTTTGGTGTCTTATCCATGACACTCCATTTCATTTTAACAGACAATAACAAGATGGAAACATCTCTTACAGTTTAACTTTTGGGGCAACATGACTGAGACTGTTGTTCATTGTGTTAGAAAAAATGAAGCAGTTTTCTTCATGGAAAGCTGATCAGATTTCATTTTTCTTTTATATAGTTTTTAATCTGATTCACATTATTTTTGGTAGGTAAAATAATTCATGAGTCTTAGAGCTTTCCATAAACTTAGGAATTGAACCATCTTTGTTTCTCAGGTAATCTCAGACTCATTGTTTTTATTATGATCTGTATAGTACAAACACATGAAACTACGCAGCCTATGCTATAGTTTAAAATATTAAATAGTAAAATAATAATAACCTTTATACCTATTGACTCATTGGCCAAGTTAAGAAATAGGATATTATCAGCATATTCAAGCCACTTTAGCAATCTTTCTCTGTTCAATTTTCACTCCATCATTCATATCTAACTTTCATATTATTCATTCCCAAATATTTGTTTAAATTTTTCTACCTTATGAACTTGCTTGACTGGATTAAATTATATGTGTTTTTCAGTTCTTTGCTTCTGTCTCTCTGCATTATATATTTTTTAAAATCTACTCAGGTCGATGCCCTCATGTTGATGAGTCAGTTCATTCATTATTACTGCTGTAAATTCTCTTGTATTCCCTTATACGAAGATGGCATAATTTATTTATCTGTTCTAGTGCTGATGGACAATTGGGATGTTTCCAGATTTTGGGTATTATGCAAATACTGGCCTAACTACTGTTACATCTGATCCTTGGTGTACACGTTCAAAATCTTTCTCACAGGCATATGCCATGGCTTAGAGTTGCTCAGGACAGAAAATGAATATTGTATTACTATGTAAAATATTAAACTGCTTTGAAAGTGGTTATTTCAGTGTCTACTGCCAATAACTCTATTATTAAGTTCCTATTGTACTGCATCCTAACTAATAATTGTTTTTATTAGGCTGATCATTATGAAAGCTTATCTAATGATGCTTTAATGCTTTTCATTATTATTTCCCTGATCATGAATGATGTTGGCCAGATTTTATATTTGTTTGCTTCTTTTTTTGTCTTTTCCCTTCTGCAAAAATTTTGTACATGTTTTACCCATTTTCTACAGGGATATTTTATTTTTAAATATTAATGTGGGGAATAATTTATATATTCCAAATACTAACCTGTCCTGACTATTCAGTGGAAGGATTGTTGCTGAAGCTCCGAAACTTTGGCCACCTGATGCAAAAAACTGATTTACTGGAAAAGACCCTGATGCTGGGAAAGATTGAGGGCAGGAGGTGAAGGGGATGACCGAGGATGAGATGGTTAGATGGCATCACCGACTCAATGGACATGAATTTGGGTAAACTCTGGCAGTCGGTGATGGACAGGGAAGCCTGGCATGCTGCAGTCCATGGGGTCTCAAAGAGTGGGACATGACTGAGCGACTGAACTGAACTGAACTACTAATCCAGTTGACTTTTATTGTTCAAAGATTTCATCTTTTTGAATTTGTCTAAAATCAATCCATAATCCTAAAATCAACAGTTGTGGTGCTTTCACATTCATTCAAAGCCATGCATGGAACAGGAAAAAAAAGAAAACAAAAAACTGAGTTTTCTGCTGCACATTAGTTGTCCCAGTTGGGGTCGAATGAGATGACATTCCAGCTTCTTATTTTAGTTCTGCCATTTTGCAGACTACTTAGTGCTACCTTTTACTCATTTTTTGTGTTTCTGCTGGTAATTTCACTTTTTAAAATGGTTCTCAAGCATGGTGGTGAAGTGTAGTCTAGTGTTCCTAAGTGCAAGAAAGCTATAATGTGCTTTACAAAGAAGTGTATTAGATAAGATTGGGTCAGGCAAGAGTTCTAGTGCTGCTAACCATGAGCTAATGTTAATTAATCAATATTACATATTAAATAAGGTATCACTAAACAGAACACACATAAAATGAAGTTATACATGGATGGCCTGACGGATATCTTGCAAACAGAGGCTCGCAGAAATGTAACTCTGTATCTTCCCTAGGAACACATATCAGTATCGGCTAAATCTCTGCATATCAGTATCGGCTAAATCTCTGTTGGGGTATCTTTATAGAACACAGTGCTGCAAATAATGAGAATCAATTGTATTTTGTTGCTTGTATCTATTACAAATATCTTTCTCTACGTTGTTTCTTTTCACTGCCTTTATACAATTATTTTAAAAATAAAAGTTCTTGCTATGTGATCCAGAAATTTTACTGCTAGGTATTAACCCACAGAAAACAAATACAATAATTTAAAAATATATATGTACCTCGATGTTCACTGCAGCGTTATTTACATTAGTCAAGATATGGAAGTAACCTAAGTTTCCATTGATAGATGAATGGATAAGGAAGATATGGTGCATATGTGTGTGTGTGTGTGAGAGAGTATGCATGTGCACACACACAAATACATATGAACATACACAATGGAATTTACTCAGCTACAAAACATGGAAATCTTGCCATTTACAACAACATGGATGGATCTAGAGGGTATGTGCTAAGTGAAGTGAGACATAGAAAGACAAATACCTTATCATCTGGTTACATATAAAATCTAAAATCATAACCAAACAAAAACAAACTCGTAGATAATAAGAAGCAAGGGGTGGTTGCCAGAAGGATGGGAGATGGGGAGTGTAAGAAAAATAGGGGCAGAGGATTACAAGGTACAAACCTCCAAACAGTTATTTTGCTATTTAGCAGAAATAACCTTGTAAATCAACTATAACTATACTTCAATTAAAAAGAGACATGCAAACCTTCGGTCATAAAATAAATAAACCACAGGGATGTAATATACAGCATAAGGAATATAGTCAATAATATTGCAATACTTTTGCATATGGATGGATGATTACTAGACTTATTGTGGTGACCACTTCATAAAATATATAGGTGTCAAGTCACTAATAATACACCTGAAAACTAACATAGTATTGTATGCCAACTCTATTACAATAATAAATTTTATCAAATTTATCTATTTTGCTCTGTGTAGTTTGTAAGTTTATTTCTTTATAATTTACATACTTGTTCCCTTCATCTGGTTTTTTGAAAAAAAAATTTCTGTACTTCTTCCTTATTAGATTTACCTTTCAATTAAACTCTCTTTGAGGGTTACTTTTATTCTGTTTGAGGTTTATTTTTATTTACAGTATAGCATAAGGACCTATTTGAGTGGCCAATATTTGCTGCAAAATGTAATGATCACCACAAGTTTTGCTGTTTTTCAAGACCCATTCTGTCATAAAGCAAGTTCTACTCATATACAGTAAATTGTTTCTATTAAAAAAGAAGTGCAAACTGTGAAAGTGTCTCAGTGATTTTTCTTTCATGGGTAGGTCTAACAAATGAAAGTGAATAAAATATGCCAATTTTCATGCTATTCATCCATAGCACATACTACAGCATCAAGGGAAACAAAATATCTCATTTTGAATACAAAACTGATAAAAGATTCCACTTAATTTTATATACATCATGTTTTAAATTCTTGGTATAAATTCATTGGTGATATGCCATATGCTTAATGACAGAGTAAGGTCATGAAATACAAATACAATGGCTTGGAGCACATTCATTAATTTTATTTGCTTACTAACTTTATCCATTCATTCAAACATTGAAACACTTGCCCTCCCACCATTACCACAACCAAACAAGTAGGCATTTTACTAACCTGCTTGAGCTGCCATAACAAAATAACAGACTGGGAAGGCTTAAACAAGAGAAACTTATTTTCTCACAGTTTTGAAGGCTGGAAATTCAAGAACAAGAAATTGGAATAGGTTTCTCCTGAGGCCTCTCTCCTTGACTTGCTGACAGCTGCCTCTTTTCTGTGTCCTCACAAGGCCTTTCTTTTGTGTGCACACTTCCTTGGTATACCTCTCTGTGTATCTTAATTTCCTCTTTTAAGGAAATCAGTCATATTGGATTAGGCCCTATCCTATGGGTTTTAACTTAATCACCTATTTAAAATTCCTATTTCCAAATTCAGCCACATTAAAACATACAGGCGTTAGATCTTCAACATAAGAATATTGGGAGAAATACAACTCTGTCTGTGACAGGCATGCTTAAGTTCTTAAGGTAGAATAATGACCTTTCCAGTCACGTTATGCTGAATTGTCTGTTTCTCAACAACTATTTAAACTGCTTATAGACAGAAGCTGTGTCTTTTTATACATATGTGCCCAAAATAATGGAGCAGTTTAAACTATGTGCTTCTACAGTCAATGTAATGTCAAGCCATATTAGACCCTGAGTCAGAAGGAAAAATTACTAATATGGATCATGTCTTTAAAGTTTTGATATTTTGGTAATCAGTAATATTTTTATATTAACTTTGATTTTTTTTAATGTTGCATTAAAATGGTATTTATCTGAATTACTGAGCTTTTTTAATGTTCCTTTAAATTTTACATGTGAAGTAAGTTAAGTGTCTCACTCCCTTCATCCTGCTTATCCTACTTTTGACCCTGTCTAAAATAGTGAAATTTACAAGATGAAATTTTCACTAATAGTATTCCTATCCCTAAAAAGCTGCACTATGACCATCTTTATAAAATTCTATAGCAGGAATAATTTGTCTTTTGAAAAGTAGCAAAAGGCATGGAAAACATCACTACTTGGAATTTGGAAAACTTTAGATTCTAATTTTGTCTGCCAATTGTTTGCTGGTTCTAAAGTCTAACCCTTCTGTAGGTGAGTTTGACAGAATCAAGCAATAAAACACAGTATACAACAGAATGTTAATATTTAGCTAACTTTCATAAAATCACAATTTCTTTTTTTTATTGTATTTATTTATTTATTTATTTTTTATATAGTTTTTTATTTTTTAAATTTTAAAATCTTGAATTCTTACATGTGTTCCCAAACATGAACCACCCTCCCACCTCCCTCCCCATAACATCTCTCTAGGTCATCCCCATGCACCAGCCCCAAGCATGCTGTATCCTGCGTCAGACATAGACTGGCGATTCAATTCTTACATGATAGTATACATGTTAGAATGCCATTCTCCCAAATCATCCCACCCTCTCCCTCTCCCTCTGAGTCCAAAAGTCCGTTATACACATCTGTGTCTTTTTTCCTGTCTTGCATACAGGGTCGTCATTGCCATCTTCCTAAATTCCTTATATATGTGTTAGTATACTGTATTGGTGTTTTTCTTTCTGGCTTACTTCACTCTGTATAATCGGCTCCAGTTTCATCCATCTCATCAGAACTGATTCAAATGAATTCTTTTTAATGGCTGAGTAATACTCCATTGTGTATATGTACCACAGCTTTCTTATCCATTCATCTGCTGATGGACATCTAGGTTGTTTCCATGTCCTGGCTATTATAAACAGTGCTGCGATGAACATTGGGGTACATGTGTCTCATTCAATTCTGGTTTCCTCGGTGTGTATGCCCAGAAGTGGGATTGCTGGGTCATAAGGTAGTTCTATTTGCAATTTTTTAAGGAATCTCCACACTGTTCTCCATAGCGGCTGTACTAGTTTGCATTCCCACCAACAGTGTAGGAGGGTTCCCTTTTCTCCACACCCTCTCCAGCATTTATTGCTTGCAGATTTTTGGATCGCAGCCATTCTGACTGCTACCAGCCACATTTTTCACAGAACTAGAACAAATAATTTCAAGATTTGTATGGAAATACAAAAAACCTCAAATAGCCAAAGCAATCTTGAGAAAGAAGAATGGAACTGGAGGAATCAACTTGCCTGACTTCAGGCTCTACTACAAAGCCACAGTCATCAAGACAGTATGGTACTGGCACAAAGACAGACATATAGATCAATGGAACAAAATAGAAAGCCCAGAGATAAATCCACACACATATGGACACCTTATCTTTGACAAAGGAGATAAGAATATGCAATGGAGTAAAGATAATCTCTTTAACAAGTGGTGCTGGGAAAACTGGTCAACCACTTGTAAAAGAATGAAACTAGATCACTTTCTAACACTGCACACAAAAATAAACTCAAAATGGATTAAAGATCTAAATGTAAGATCAGAAACTATAAAACTCCTAGAGGAGAACATAGGCAAAACACTCTCAGACATAAATCACAGCAGGATCCTCTATGATCCACCTCCCAGAATTCTGGAAATAAAAGCAAAAATAAACAAATGGGATCTAATTAAAATTAAAAGCTTCTGCACAACAAAGGAAAATATAAGCAAGGTGAAAAGACAGCCTTCTGAATGGGAGAAAATAATAGCAAATGAAGCAACTGACAAACAACTAATCTCAAAAATATGCAAGCAACTTATACAGCTCAATTCCAGAAAAATAAATGACCCAATCAAAAAATGGGCCAAAGAACTAAATAGACATTTCTCCAAAGAAGACATACGGATGGCTAACAAACACATGAAAAGATGCTCAACATCACTCATTATTAGAGAAATGCAAATCAAAACCACAATAAGGTACCATAAAATCACAATTTCATATTCTACATTGAGAGACTTTGATTCAGTATTTCTAGGATGTGGTACATGGCTCTGCAATTTTTACATATAACTCTACATACCCAAATGATTGTAATATAAATGGTCCTTGGACCATGTGGCTCTGTGGGGTATACTGATTGAATATGGATTAGAGTCCCTGATGAGATTAATCAGTTAAACTAGGCTTAAGTCCTGAGAGATTGTGGTTCTGAATGAGTTTTAAAGATAGAAAAACATAGGAATAATAGTGCAAACTGATTCAGAAAGTGAAGAGGAATCAAAGAGCCTCTTGATGAAAGTGAAGGAGGAGAGTGAAAAAGCTGGCTTAAAACATAGCATTCAGACAAGATCATGGCACCCAGTCCCATCACTTCATAGCAAATACATGGGGAAACAATGGAAACAGTGACAGATTTTATTTTCTTAGGCTCCAAAATCACTCGGGACTGTGACTACAGCCAAGAAATTAAAAGACACTTGCTCCTTGGAACAAAAGCTCTGACAAACCTAGATAACATATGAAAAAGCAAAGACATCAGTTTGCCAAAAAAGGTCCATATAGCTAGTAACAGCTATGATTTTTCCAGTAGTCATGTACAGATGTCAGAATGGACCATAAAGAAGGCTGAGCACTGAAGAATTGATGCTGTGATGCTGGAGAAGACTCTTGAGAGTGCCTTGGACAGGAAGAAGATCAAAGCAACCAATCCCAAAGGAAATCAACTCTGAATATTTACTGGGAGGACTGAAGCTCCAACAATTTGGCCAACTGATGCAAAGAGCCGACTCTGGAAAAGACTCTGATGCTGGGAAAGATTGAAGGCACAAGAGGGAGACAGAGGATGAGACAATTTGATTATATCATTGACTCAACAGACGTGAATTTGAGCAAACTCTGGGAGATAGTGAAGGACAGGGAAGCCTGGAGTGCTGCAGTTTATGGGGTCATTAATATTTGGACCTGACTTTACAACTGAACAATAACAGCTGATAATCAGATGTCTTCATTTTTAGTATTGAGTTTGTAATATGCCACAGATAATGCTTAGTATTGCTTTTTAAAAGAATGAAAATATCAGACTAGGATAGCGCAGAATTGATTCAGAACATAAACTCTATAAATGCTTCTGACACAAGTTAGGTATAGGCTAAAAGAACAGTTGAGGCCAAGCCTCCAGGCCAGGGGCGAGAGCTCTTATTTGGAAGACATAAAGGATTCCACAGATGCCTATGAAGACTATGAAGCCTATGAAGGGAGAAATGAAAGTAAAAGGGGAAGAGCTAAAGGAGAGTCAGGACAAAAGGCTAATCTGTGGGAATAAATGGTCATGTGGAGTTTTAAAAAGCCTTAACCAGTTCTCTCACTAAGTCTGAATTTTAAAACAGATGTGAATTTGAATGGAGAGACTTTGCAATATGTGCCTAACTGTATATCCATAGAAATAAATTTTGAGTACACATGGAAACTTCTTTGAATTATGCATGCTTAACTTTCCACTAGCATTTTAGAGTATAAAGAATATTTTAGAGAATATTATTAACATTTCAATATCTTCTGTTTGCTCTCTGTTTGCCAGAGTACACCTATACCCCTGCTCACTGAATTTAAATATTTCTATTCTTCCAATGATGAAAAAAAACAGCTATGGTTCCATATGCACTTAAGCACCTTAGGAGACCTGAACACATTTATGATTTTAAATATTTTGGAGCTTTGAATATGCCTGTTATTAATTAATGAAATATTTGTTCTCCTTTTCTCTACTTTTCCACTACCCTCTGTTTTTTTTCTTCTTTCTTGCTATTGCTGTGTTTCAAGATCCAGTTTTGGGAGTCAAGATTTGGTGTTTTGTGATCACCTAGTGAACTTATTCAAAAATTCATTTTCTCAGCCCTGTCCAGTAGAAATTCTTGTTCTTTGTGTCTGTTGTATGTTTTCTCTCTTTCTTTCTATCTTCCATAACCCATGCCAGACCAATTAATTCTGAAGCAGGTTTTAGAGGATGATATTTTAAGAATCCAAGAGATATCAGGAGTAACAGGCAAGTTTGACCTTGGGGTACAAAATGAAGCAGGGAAAAGGCTAACAGAGTTTTGCCCAGACAATGCACAGCTCATAGTAAACACTGTCTTCCAACAACACAAGAGATGATTCTATACATGGACATCATCAGATGGTCAGTACCTAAATTAGACTGATTATATTATTTGCAGCCAAACATGTAGAAGCTCTCTACAGTCAGCAAACACAAGACTGGTAGCTCACTGTGGCACAAATCGTCAGCCCCTTATTGCAAAATTCAGCCTGACTTTGATGAAAGTAGAGAAAGCCACTAGGCCATTCAGGTATGGCCTAAATAAAATCCTTTATAATTATTCAGTAGAGGTGACAAATAGATCCAAGGGATTAGATCTGGTAGAGAGAGTGCCTGAAGACTATGGACAGAGGTTTGTAACATTGTATAGGAACCAGTGACCAAAATTATCCCAAAGAAAAAGAAATGCAAGAAGGCAAAGTGGTTATCTGAGGAGGCCTTGCAAATAGTGGAAAAAAGAAGAGAAGCAAAAGGCAAAGGAGAAGGGAAAGATATATCCAACTGAATGCATAGTTCCAGAGAACAGCAAAGAAAGATAAGAAAGTATTCTTAAGTGAACAAAGGACAGAAATAGAGGAAAACAATAGAATATAAGGAATAGAGAACTCTAAGAAAACTGGAGATACCAAGGGAAAATTTCGTGCAAAGATGGGCATAATAAAGGACAAAAAGGCAAAGACCTAAGAGAAGCAGAGGAGATTAAGAAAAAGTGGCAAGAATACACAGAAGAGCCGTACTAAAAAGCTCTTAATAACTGAGATAACCACAATGGTGTAGTCACTCACCTAGAGCCAGACATATTGGAGTATGAATTCAAGTCGGCCTTAGGAAGCATTACTACAGAAAAGCAAGTGGAGGTGATGGAATTCCAGCTGAGCTATCTCAAATCCTATAATAAGCGTTGCACTGATTATGCCAGAAAATTTGGAAAACTCTGCAGTGGCCACAGAACTGGAAAAGGTCACTTTTCATTCCAATTCCAAAGAAAGACAGTGCCAAAGAATGTTCAAATTCCCGTACAATTGCACTCATTTCACAGGCTAGCAAGATTATGCTCAAAAATCCTTCAAGCTATCCTTCAACAGTACAGTGAACCGAGAGCTTCCAAATACACAAACTGGATTTAGAAAAGGCAGAGGAACCAGAGATCAAATTGCTAACATCTGTTGGACCATAGAAAAAGCAAGGGAATAATAATAATAATAAAAATCTACTTCTGCTTCACTAACTACACTAAAGCCTTTGACTGTATGGATCACAACAAACTGGAATATTCTTAAAGAGATGGGAATACCAGACCACATTACCTGCCTCCTAAAACACCTGTATGTAGGACAAGAAGAAACAGAACTGGATATGGAACAATGGACTGATTCAAAATTGGGAAAGGAGTCCATCAAGGATGTATAATGTCACCTTGCTTGTTTAACTTATATGCAGAGCACATGATGCAAATTGCTGGGCTGGATTACTCACAAGCTAGAATCAAGATTTCTGGGAGAAATAACCCAGAATATATAGATGGGATATATTCTTTATAGACAGGGAAGCCTGGCATGTTGCAGTTCGTGGAGTCACAAAAAGTCAGACATGACTTGGTGACTGAAAAACATCAACAGAAATTTTAAGAAAACATGTTATATGCCATTACCATTGCTGTTCTGCACAAGTTTGAGAAGCTATCTGTTTAGCCTAAATTGTCTTAAGTCTATATATGTAGTTAAGGAGGACTATGTGAAAACCAACTCGACCATTAAAGTACTTGAGTTTATTATGCTCATCATATGAACTCCAATAAATAAACTGTGATGTTCCATGGTAGACTCTGAATAATAACTGCTAAGTGATGGAACAATTGACCATTTTGACAATTACGCATTTGTCCTGTTTGTATTTGTCCATGGTACTTATCTCTGATTTCTGGGTTTAAATATAAATAAACCAGAACAACGTATTTAAGCCACCTTCACCTTTAGCACCCACACCCCTTTACCTTTAGCACCCACCCCCTTTTTACAGAAGGAATGATTTTCCCTTCCTAGTAATTATTAGCCTTTCTTTCTAAATACCAGCATTAACATCAGCCTCTAAAATATTACAAAGAATAGAATTGAGTAGAAACACTTGCCAAAAGCTTACATTAATTTGGTTGAATCCTTAAAGGCTATAGTAAATAAATAGAAAAATATATTTAGCCAATCCTACATACATTTCATAAGTTTATCTTCATCCCTTTGGTACAATATTCTATGTAGGTAGAAACTCAACATGCAAATTATCTGTAATATAAAACTATTCAGACAGATCTTGAGCTTAAGTTGACCTTAGATAACAAAATTGTTATTGTCCCCCTCTTTTATGCCTTCTTTGGCTAATGAATTTCCATCTCAGATATAATTTAAGCATGATTTCATAAGAAGGAATTTTTTTGTTGCCATTGGTTATGTTATTTCATCCTTATGTGTATTTTCACAACTTTCTGTACCTTTCTGTCTTATCACTCTACACATTTTATATTTGAAAACCTGTTTATAGTGATCTCTTCTAAACAGTACAGTATGGAAAAGTGACAAAAAGATTCACTTTATAGTGAAGAATCTGACAAACACTGACTCAGCAAATGATTAAGTTAACAGCAATACTACTAAGTCATGTTGACAGTGAGGTCCTTTCATATGATGTGATAAAAATGATATTTTAATCTCTGTGGTGTTTGCAAAACCCACATCCCCTGGATAAATTATGGGAAAATAGATTAATTCCAATAAAGAAAACCCTACAAAATATTTATTATTCCTCAAACAATCAAGGTCATGGAAAATGAGAAGTCTGAGAAATTCTCTTATTCAAATTTAGCCCAAGACATGACAGTAAATGGATGTGATACCCTGTATGGGATCCTAGGCCAGAAATAATATATTCAATAATATCTAAGAATATAGGAATAAGCTAAGGGCCTTAGTTAATAACAATTTATCAGTATTGGCTTATTAACTGTGATAAATGCACATGCTAATGTAAGATGTTGATAATGGGAGAAATGGGATGTGGAGTATATGGAAGCTTTCCACACTGTGGTTGCATTTTCCCTGCAAATCTAAAACTATTCAAAATAAAAACATTCCTTAAAAATGGCTTAGTTATCCTTCTCCCCCGTTAGACTCTGTGATCTCTGAAAGTCAGACTCTGTCTGTTTTAATCACCTTAGTACAGAGCACACAAGAGGAGCTAGATAAATAATTATTGAATGAGTGATTGAATGAATGAGTGAAATAAACATTTAATAACTGACTGTGAAAGAAACTTAATTCCCTGAAGAAACTTCTATTTATATATGTAAACAGTATTTCCTCAACCCACCAGTCAGGATGCAAATGAATGCCATCTGCCTCTTGTTCTCTCATGACCTCTTCCTCTTGGGTCCCTGCAGTTATTTTCCCTGATTGACTGCCCTAAATATGTATTTTCCCAAAAGAATCCCTGTGCCCCTGTATAATCAACATCTTTTGCTTCCTATGCCAAGCACAGTAGACAAATCTGTGAAAACCAGGAAGGGCTTAGGGAGGTCCCTAGGAACAGACGTTCAAAGAACCTGGGCTGGCTTCTGGTGCTCTTGATGCCAATAAATTACTCTCCCAAGCCTCCTTGGCCACAGTCACGTCATTTATATTAGAGTTTCTAAAATATTAATATTTACAGAATCAATTGACTGGATAAGAATTCCTTTTTAAGTGTAAACTACCCCTAGAAAAGTTAATGGACTAAAATCCTTCCCCCTTTTATCAAGAATTAATTTCAGGCACAGGGTTTCCTATTTTAGATTTGCCTAGTGGGATTTTTCTTCTATGTGAGGGAAACAAGAAACATACTTTTGGAGACTGGAGGTGCTTTGGGGTACACAGTAGGTTTGGTGTTAAGGTAAAGGGAGCACTTCAGAGGTGTGGGTTTATTAAGTTAGAAGAAGATAGCACCAGAAGTGGCAGGGGTTTATATATGAATGGAAAATGAGTCAAAGAGTAGAGTCACATTAAAGTAATAACAACAATGCTGAAGTGAAGAAAAAGTAGGAGGGTGAGGAGGAAAGAGAGAAGGAAACTGAGGAGGAGATGTTCTGTTCATGCTGCTTGATGAGATAGGGTGAGGAAAAAGCCAAGCTCCTTCCATCTCCCCATCTTTTATATCACCTTTGTACAGAAATGAGAACTGAGATTAATACTGTTGTTACTATAATTCAATGATGTCATTGAATACATTGACTTTTCAGGGTTAGTTCTGGAAAATAGCAAGATATGTTTACAATGTTATTTCTATAGGAAAATATTCCAAAATCTACAAAATTAAAGAAGAATGTACATTTACAAGTTAAAGACTGGCTATACTTTCTAAAATTAAGCTACAATTTAACTTAAGCCGTTTAGTAGGCCAAAGAAGGCTCATTTAAATAATCCCTTAGTACTTAATGCTTATATCATGTTTTTAGCACGATATAAAGGTTGAGTGGCCTAATGATTAAAATATTTGTTCATGAATCTGGAGGTCTACAATTACATTTTTAGTTATCCGTGTAGTCTTGCTTAATTTTTTATCAAATAAATTAATCTGTCATTGTTACTCTCTCTCTATCTATATATAAATGGAACCGTATGTTCAGTCATCTATATTTAAAATATGGTTTGAATGTCAGCTAAAAGTTAAAGTGTCTCTACAAATATGCATATATGTTTTCTTTAAATCTGTTATTATTTAAGAGGAAATATAATAACTCCACTAATAGCTTGTGTTTATGGATACCATTCATTATGCTAAGTGCTGAATTTATATCCTCCTATTTAAATTTCACAGTACTACAGTGTGCCAATATTAACTATGGTGGTGTTTTTCAAATGAAGAAATGTCTGGCTTAAGTGGCAGAGATAAAATTAAACTTAATTCTGTTTGATTCCAAAGCTTGACTGTTTATTCTTCTTCTAATTAATGAGCAATACTTTAAAAAATGCCACACATAGTATCGGAAATAAAATTTAGCAGATATTCAGTGGTTTCCCATTAAAAACAACATCAATAAAATTTTTATAATAGAGATAAACATATTTGCATCAGAACTTTTAAAAAATAGTGACCAAATAGGCTAATGATTAATGTTCTTCCTTTTTACAACTTCAAAAGACATAATATTACTCATCAGTGAGGTGAATGAAATAGACATTCTTTAGTTATGTGATATGATTATATTTTATGAGAAAAAAATGACAATTTCATATTTGTATTGAACACTAAATTATATAAGGTAAGTTTCTTGTCAAATGGGATGATTCTGCCTGTTCCAGTTGCTTCCCACCCTGCTAAGAATCCACAGAATCCACAGAAAACAAGTCTGTCATGAGCCAAATGCTCACCACAGGGAACTTATTCCTGCTGGCTCTAAAGTAATCTCATAACAGAGGAGGTCAGCTTACCTTCAGATTCATGACATGAAGATAAGATACAAGACTGCTCAGAACATTTCATCCTAAAGTTAAATAAACATATAATGTGGCAATCCTTAACCAGAAAACAAATTGCATTTAGAATGATATATTTAATGTTAAAGGGATATTTTGCATTTATATGAAGGAAAATCTAAATACAAATTATCTTATTTGTACAATTTTTTGGCAAACCATTTGAATTAAAAATGAGTTGCCTTCTAGGTCACTTGCTAAGGTAGAGTTATACAATCTTGAATGACTTAATTACAAATCAATAGATCATAATTAATAATTTTGTATATTTTCCAACTTTATTGATAGTATGTATGATTATTTACAAACAGAAAAGTGTTTCTGCAAATTTTTCTGAAACAAAAAAATTTATGTAGATATTTAGAATATTAACATTAAATATTAATAAATGTTAATATTTTTGCTAACCATAGAAATAATATATAAAATATCATGAACAAGTGAATTTATGCCATGCAAGTAGATAATCTGAAAATGCATACTGTAGCAGGGCAGGGAATGTGGCCTACTGTCAGTGTCCTTATTATTTTTCTAAAGCCATTGCTAAATGCAATTAGTATCAACAGAATACCAGACCACCTGATCTGCCTCTTGAGAAACTTGTATAAAGGTCAGGAAGCAACAGTTAGAACTGGACATGGAACAACAGACTGATTCCAAATGGGGAAAGGAGTATGGCAATGCTGTATATTGTCACCGTGCCTATTTAACTTATATGCAGAGTACATCATGAGAAACTCTGGGCTGGAAGAAGCACAAGCTGGAATCAAGATTGCTGGGAGAAATAGCAGTAACTTCAGATATGCAGATGACACCACCCTTATGGCAGACAGTGAAGAGGAACTAAAGAGCCTCTTGATGAAAGGGAAAGAGGAGAGTGAAAAAGTTGGCTTAAAACTCAACATTCAGAAAACGAAGATCTTGGCATCTGGTCCCATGGCTTCATGGGAAATAGATGGGGAAACAGTGGAAACAGTGTCAGACTTTATTTTGGGGGGCTCCAAAATCACTGCAGATGGGGATTGCAGCCATGAAATTAAAAGACACTTACTCCTTGGAAGAAAAGTTATGGCCAACCTAGATAGCATATTCAAAAGCAGAGAAATTACTTTGCCGACTAAGGTCCGTCTAGTCAAGGCTATGGTTTTTCCAGTGGTCATGTATGGATGTGAGAGTTGGACTATGAAGAAAGCTGAGCACCAAAGAATTGATGCTTTTGAACTGTGGTGTTGGGGAAGACTCTAAAGAGTTCCTTGGACTGCAGGGAGATCCAACCAGTCCATCCTAAAGGAGACCAGTCCTGGGTGTTCATTGGAAGGACTGATGCTGAGGCTCAAACTCCAATACTTTGTCCACCTCCTGCAAAGAGTTGACTCTGGAAAAGACTCTGATGGTGGGAGGGATTGGGGTCAGGAGGAGAAGGGGACAACAGAGGATGAGATGACTAGATGGCATTACCAACTCGATGGACATGAGTTTGGGTGAACTCCGGGTGATGGTGATGAACAGGGAGGCCTGCCATGGTGCAATTCATGAGGTCACAAAGAGTCAGACATGACTGAGCGACTGAACTGAACTGAACTGAATTAAATGGCTAGTTGAGAGAAATATAGAATGACAGATAGAGCTGAAAACACTCTTAGTAAATACATGTGGTCAAGTTCTTATCCTTAACAGGATTTTATACACACGTTTTACTGCAATCCATAGGGCTTAGGAAACCCCAGTATGGTTACAAAAACATGGTTCATGTGAATTAATGGTAAGGGAAGTGCTCAGTGACAAATGGATTGTTTTCTCCATTTCTTGACAGAAAATAGACCTGTTAGAGATTTTTGCGTAACTTATTTCTGCTCAGTTTTGATTTTAAGATAACTTCGATGGAATATGATATGATAGAAGGCAAAAATATTGCATGAAAGAAATAATCTCATAGAACCCAAGATGTCTTAAGAAACTATCAGAGCGTGAAAGATTCTGTATTTTCATAGTCTGTTAAAATATGTCAGTATCTTTAGTGAGCAAGGAAGGATAGCCACTGGAAACAGACTTTTTGAAGGAAAAATATTTAATATATGACTGGAAATATAAAACACAATGTACGGGAGACCTTATAGTTAGGTTAAAACACACACACACACACACACACACACACAAAAAAAAAAACAAAACAAGAAAATCTGATAGCCATTAGAATCACACAGCTTCTAAAAAACCTAGTCCCAGAGATGAGAAGAAGGGCATAGAAGTAAGGGAGCTATGACATTTAATTAGAGCATGTGTGACATGTAAAATATACAGGCAGGAACTGGTTCTGGAGAAATATTAAGACTTCCATGTAACTTCATTGAGGAGAATTTTATTAGTAGAAAATCCTTCCTTAGGTAGATTTTTTCTGAGTTTTTTTTATTCTTTTTGATGTGATGGTAAATAGGATGGTTACCTTAATTTCTCTTCCTGATAGTTCATTGGTAATATCTAGAAAGGCAACATAATTACTTTATATTATTTTTGTACCTCAAACTTTACTGAATTCATTGATAAGCTCTAGTAGTTTAATGGTGGCATCTTTAGGATTTCCTATGTAGGGTAACATGTCATCTGCAAACACTGACAGTTTTACTTTTTCTTTTCCAATTTGGATTCCTTTTATTTCTTTTTCTCCTCTTATTGCTATGGATAGGACTTCCAAAACTATGTTGAATAAAAGTGGTTCAAATAGGGCTTCCCTCATGGTTCAGTGTTGAGGAACTTGCCTGCCAATGCAGTAGACACAGATTCTATTCTTGCTCTTGGAAGATCCCACATGCAGTGGAGCAAATGCATCCATGTGTCACAACTATTGAAACTGTGCTCTAGAGCTAGGAAACCACAACTATCAAAGCCTATGTGCTATAGAGCCAATGCTCCCCAACAAGAGAAGCCCTCAGAATGGTAAGATCTCACATGACAAAGAAGAGTAGCCCCCACACTCTGTGACTAGAGAAAAGCCTGTGCAGCCATGAAGACCCAGCACAGCCATAAATAAATAAATAAAATGGTGTTTTTTTTTTAAGTGATACACACAGATATCCTTGTCTTGTTCCTTATCTTAGAGAAAATGCTTTCAGCTTTCCACCACTGAGTATGACATTAGTCGTGGGTTTGCCATATATGGCCTTTATTATACTGAGAAGTGTTCACTCTATGCCTGCTTTCTGGAGAGTTTCTCTCATAAATTGATGTTAAATTGTATTAAAATCTTTTCCTGCATCTATTGAGATGATCATGTGGTTTTTATTCTTCAGTTTGTTAAGGTGATGTATCATGTTAATTGATTTGCAGATATTAAAAAAAAAAATACTTACATCCCTGAAACAAATCCCACTTGGCCATGGTGTATGATTCTTTTAATGTATTGTTGGATTTGGTTTGCTAGTATTTTGTTGAGAATTTTGGCATAAACATATTTAAGAAGGCGAAAGCCCTGTACTCCAAAACCATAAGACACTATAAAAGAAACTGAAGATGACACAAATGAATGGAAAGATATACTGTCACCTTACTGAAAGAATCATTATTGTTAAAATGACCATAATACCCAAGGTAATATACAGACTCAATGAAATCCTTATCAAAATAACAATAACATTTCAGAAAAAACTAGAACAAATAATTTTAAAATGTGTATGGAAACACAAAATACCCCAAATAGCCAAATCCTGCAAAGAAGAACAGAGATGGAGGAATCACAGTACCAGACTTGGAGTATACTACAACAATACAGTAATCAAAACAGTATGATATTGGCACAAAAGCAGATACACAGATTAATGGAATAGAATAGAAAGCCCAATCTATGCAAAGGAGGCAATGCTATACGATAGCAAGAGGAAAGTCTCTTCAATGAATGGTGCTGGAAAAACTGGACAGCTGCCTGTAAAAGAATGAAATTAAAACATTCTCTAACACTGTCTACAAAATAAACTCAAAATGGATTAAAGACTTAAATGAAAGACCATATGCTAAAAAAATTTCTAGAGGAAAGAAAGCATAGGCATAAGACTCTGACATAAATTACAACAATCTTTCATTTTTCCTTTGGATCTGTTTCATAAAGTAATAAATAAAGGCTCAAACAAATAAGACCTATTAAACATAAAAGCTTTTGCACACCAAAGAAAACCATCTATAAAAAAAAAAGGCAACATACCAAATGGGAGAAGATATTTACAAATGAAGCTGATAAGGGATTAATATTGAACACATATAAACAGCTCATATAACTTAACATTATTTTAAAAAAAGAGAGAATTTGGCAGAAGACCTAATTAGACATTTTTCCAAAGAGTACATACAGATGACCAACAGGCACTTGAAAAGATATTCAACATCATTAATTATCAGGGAATACAAATAAAAATCCACAATTAGGTGTCACCTCACACCTGTTTCAGAATGGTTATATTAAAAAAAATACAAATAAAAACTGGCAAGGAAGAGGAGAAAAGGTAAATTTATACACTGTTGGTGGGAATGTATATTGGGAGAGTCATTGTGGGAAACATTATGGAGGTTTCTCAAAAAATGGAAAATAGAACTACCATATGACCCAGCAATTCCATTCCTAAGTATATATGCACCACCCCCCAAAAAACAAACACACTAATTTGAAAAGATACATGTACCCCAATGTTCATCATAGCATTATTTACTATTGTCAAGATATGGAAGTAACCTAACTGTTCATCAATAGATGGGAGGACAAAGAAGTGGTATATAATATACCACATGTTATACCATCCATCTGTTGAAAGACATTTAGGTTACAGAGTCAGGCACAACTGAAGTGACGTAGCACAATATAATGATAAAAAAGAATGAAATTTTGCCATTTTCAGCAACATGGATGGACTTGGAGGGCATTATGTTAAGTTAAATAAATTAGAAATACAAATATTGTAGGATATCACTTATATGTGGAGTGTAAAAATACAACAGACTAATGAATATAACACAAAAGAAGCAAGACCCAGGTACAGAGAGCAAGCTAACAGTTACCAGTGTGGGAGAGGGGAAACTTAGGAGTGGAGTTGGATATGGGGAATACAAATATTGGGCATACGACAGACTGTCTTATACAACACAGGGAATATAGCCAATATTTTGTAATGACTGTAAATGGAAAATAATCTTTAAAATTGTATATAAAAAAGAAAATAAAATGAATGGAAAATGCTTCAGTTCAGTTCAGTCCCTCAGTCGTGTCCGATTCTTTGTGACCTCATGAACCGCAGCATGACAGGCCTCCCTGTCCATCACCAACTCTGGGAGTCTACCCAAACCCATGTCCATTGAGTAGGTGATGCCATCCAACCATCTCATTCTCTGTCATCCCCTTCTCCTCCTGCCCTCAATCTTTCCCAGCATCAGGGTCTTTTCAAATGAGTCAGCTCTTCACACCAGGTGGCCAAAATATTGGAGTTTCAGCTTTAGCATCAGTTCTTCCAATGAACACCCAGGACTGATCTCCTTTAGGATGGACTGGTTGGATCTCCTTGCAGTCCAAGGGACTCTCAAGAGTCTTCTCCAACACCAAAGTTCAAAAGCATCAATTCTTCTGCACTCAGCTTTCTTTATAGTCCAACTCTCACATCCATACATGACCACTGGAAAAACCATAGCCTTGACTAGACGGCCCTTTGTTGACAAAGTAATGTCTCTGCTTTTGAATATGCTATCTAGGTTGGTCATAAAAATGCTTATCCATCTCAAAATCAGAATATTTTCTGATTAATAGAGTTCCCTCAGTTTACACCTTCTTCAGAATGATTCTACCCATGCATACACATCTCTTAACTTGGTAAACAAACTTTTTCAACAGTTCAGTGATCATTTCAGTAAGTTACTGCTCATTACAATAAATATTCTTATTTATCATCATAACTGTGTAGAATATGAAAGGGAAAGTGTTAGTTGCTCAGTTTTGTCTGACTCTTTGTGAACCCAAGGACTATAGCCTGTTAACCTCCTCTGTCCATGGAATTCTCCAAGCAAGAATAATGGAGTCTGTAGCCATTCTCTTCTCTAGGGGATCTGCCCAACCCAAGGATGGAACCCAAGTCTCCTGCATTGCAGGCAGATTCTTTACTGTCAGAGCCACCAGGGAAGCCCTTTATTGAATATAGTCATGGAAATTTAAGATCACAACTGGAATTAAAATCCATGTTCCCCACATACTAACTGTGAATCATAGGCAAATAATATAATTTTTCTATGCCTTAGCTCATTTTTATTTACCAATACTAAATTGTTCATAATAGTAATTCTGACATTCCTATCAAAAGTTTATGAGCATTTGTTGAAGTGCATTTTCAGTAGTATTAATTGAGGCTAATCTGATGAGTGGGGGATGACTGTATATTGTAGTATAAATGTGTTCTTATATTTTATTGGAATATTGGATTTCCTTCATCTTTGGTCATTTATCTCTTAGGCTATTTATCTCTTCTCAGTAATTTGTTTGTGTATGCTCAGTCACTCAGTCATATCTCACTCTTTGAGACCCCATGGAGTTTAACCACCAAGCTCCTCTGTCCATGGGATTTCCCAGGCAAGAATAATGGAGTGACTTGCAGTTTTCCTCTCCAGGGGATCTTCCTGACCCAGGAATGAAACCTTCATCTCCTGTATTAGCAGGCAGATTCTTTAACACTGTGCCACCTGAGAAGCCCCTCTCATTAATTTTTAGGATTTGCCATATTCTAGAGAGTAATTCCGGAGAAGGTAATGGCAACCCACTCCAGTACTCTTGCCTGGAAAATCCCATGAATGGAGGAGCCTGGCAGGCTGCAGCCCATGGGGTCGCTAGGAGTCAGACACGACTGAGTGACTTCACTTTCACTTTTCACTTTCATGCACTGGAGAAGAAAATAGCAACCCACTCCAGTATTCTCGCCTGGAGAATCCCAGGGACGGGGGAGCCTGGTGGGCTGCCGTCTATGGGGTGACACAGAATCGGACATGACTGAAGCAACGCAGCAGCAGCAGCAGCAGCAGCAGTGAGTTAGATGCATTAGGAGTTAGATGCATTAGGAGTTAGAAGCATTGAAAAGGTTTCTTCTAATATATATATATATATATATATATATATATATTAGTTTTGTTTGTTTGTTTATGCCATAAAGTAAATTTTAGAATATAGTAAAATGAATCAATATTTTATTTATGATTTGCACAGTTCTGTTTTAAGAAAACTTTCCCAGAAAATATTATAACGATACCATTTTATCTGATACCTTTGAAGTTTTACTATTCACGTTTAGATTTTCAGTAATGTGAACTTGGTCCTGTGCATATAGTATAAATTTAAGATCTTTGTCTTCTTTTCTTGTAGCACTGCTTGCTCTGAGATGCATTTCTTAACTTTTCTGGTTCTCATTTCTGTTTGAAATAGGGGCTGACTCCTGTGAGTCCTAGTGACAGCCTTTTTCAGGCTGCGTAAAAACATGGAGAGGAAACTGAAAGGAAGACGACTCATATTTTCCCTTCGAATTCTGCTTGGGACATGTCACTGGGAGCAGCTGCGTCTCTTTACAGGGCCAGTTCCTGTTAGGTCCAGAGTGCTTAACTTCTGCAGGTTGATTCTAGTCCCTCTGCTCTGTTTGACCTCCAGCTCTGGGGACAGTCATGACTTTCTGCTTCCCTGCATTATTTTTATTATTGTCATTACTATTATTTTATTTAGATAGCTTCAATGTCTCCTGACTAGTTTCTCAGCCTCTTCTATCATGAGTAACTTGATTCTGTGTAATTACCTTTAAAAAATGATGTATACCTGAAACTAATATGTTATAAATCAACTATTTCAATTAAAAAATAAAAATGAAGAAAAAAATGTTTGCATGTGTGTTTCTCTTTAATGCATATTTTCTTTATTCTGTTTAATAGAAGCCTAATTTATTTGTGGTCCACAGATTCTGTTTTAATACCTTAACATCAATGTCAGATGTATGTTTTATAATGCTATAAAGTTAAGAGTTTGGTCATATAAGCCAGAATTTCATCACTTTATGGTCTTCAAAAACTACATAGTTTAGAAATTTTAAAGCCTTATGAAAAATAACTGCATTTTAATGATTTTCTTTCTGTATTTGCCAGAGTGACCAAATATTTTTTCTGTCTTTCTTGATATTGTGGCTCATTAGATTTTAAATATGGACATTCTTATAATGTGGTTAATCTTTATTTGGCAATTTTTAAAATATAAACTTCATTTTCATATGCCTCAAAATATATTTTCCCTACCATTTTGTAATGGCTTATTTTTTACATACTAGATTCAGTTATCTGGCCTAGAATGTGTGTGTATATATACATACACCCATACTATTAATTTTTGTTCTCCAACTAGAATGTAATATGTTCCATGACAGCAGAGACTGCTCTCTCTTCTTCATACTCTCTCCAGGGCATGGATTCCAGTGTCAGGCCAACAGTAGGAACTTGATAAATATTTGAGTATTAAATAAATGAAACTGATGCACTGTTCATCTGTGCGCTATAGTCTACATGCAGTTCCTTTGTAAATAATCAGTTTTCTCTCATAGTGTTTTATTTTTAAGGTTTTCTTCTTTTATATGTGTTTTTCCTTCAGTGATTCTACAGCATGTGTTCTTGTGGATTTATGCTTACATTTATCCTGCACTTGATATTGATTTCTCTCTCTGATTTTTACTTCTGCTAAACTCTTGATAATTATCTCTTTAAATTTTGTAACTCTGATATTTCTTACATTCTCTGAAATTCTTACTTAAGAATGCAGGTACAGCCTAGTCATTCCTCTTACCTTTTCCTTATTTTGTATCTTTAGCTCTCTATAATAAATTCTGAGTTAATTGCTAAATATTATGTTTCAATTCACTAATTACCTCTTCATAAGAGAAAATTAAAAAATTACATTTTCTACTAAATACTGATTTCATTGTTTATATTTTTTATTCTTATTTCTTTCTCCATCATATCCAACTATATTGGTTTCCTATTTATTTTTATGGTCTTTGTGAATTTGAGTTTCATAATTATGCATGTTTTAAATCTTATATTGATCTTAAAAATTAAGTTCATCTTAAATAAATTCATGTCTTGTGTTGATTTTTGTAGGATATGTTTGTAACCCTTTGCTGATTCATGTGCTTTGTAACTTTGGTTTGTAGATTTATTTTGAGTGGGAAATGTTTTCATTTTGTGTTGCTTTTATTACTATTTTCTCTTTTTTAAAAACTTTTATTGAAGTGTAATTGATTTATTCTCTTTTCTTCTTGTTAGCCATTTTACATTCTTGCATCTGAATCTGACAAGCCCCCAGTCTAAACTGAAGTCTTATAGGCTTATAGTTATGATTGGAGAAGGAAATGGCAACCCCACTCCAGAATTCTTGCCTGGAAAATCCCATGGACAGAGGAGCCTGGTGGGTTATAGTCCATGGGATTGCAAACAGTCAGACATGACTGAGCACACATACACACACATAGTTTTATAAACCATCATGAAACTGTTGGAGTTAGCTAAATCTGCCTTTCAAGTGCGTGTTTTGCTTTTTCCTACTAGCTCTAGCTTACCTTGTGCCTACAGTTTCTGATAAAATCAGGCCTACATTAATGGTCAAGTTATTGTTCATCACCATTCATAAGGACTTCAACATACACTTGCCTAAAGCAGTGAAGATGGCTCCAATATCCCATATCTTATGTATAGTTTAGTCTGCATAATCTCCTGGCCTCCACTGCATGTCTCTAGCTCAGAATACTGCAGAGTGAGGCTTTCAGACCCACTCACTTCCTGTAGTTTCTATTGTATTTCTGGCTTATGAAGATATTAATCTTACATTTGAATATAAATGTCTTTTTAATTTTCTGTGTTTATATTTCTTTTGACTGTTTATGTTTTTAGCTGACAATGTGCTACAGTATGCAATGACAGCTCTGCCTTGAGCACAAATGTAACAGCTTAGTTTATACTACCTTTTATATGAGTTAGAGACTCACTAAATATTCATTAGAAAAAGTAAAATTTTGAAAACATTTGTTTTATACCTGGCATACTCTAAGTATTACAAAGATAACAACTCAATACTTACACTTATGAGGCATATATTATCAGCCCAATTTTCCTGAAGAGAAAACTAAATGACAGTAGCCTTAAGGAGCTTGCCCAAAGTTGTAAATTTTAAGTTGCGCAGAGGCAAGATCAGAGTTGAGACTGTTACCAGAGCCAATGTTCTTAACCATTTTACTAAACCAAAAATCAAATGCTTTGGTGAATTCTTAAAATCTATGTTGTTATTAGTTAGGGAACAAACATCAATTGCCTTATTTGGAAACTTTTATTTGTTCTTTGTATCATGACAAGGTAGAATGCTTAATTTAATCTCTATGACCATTTACAACACAGCTCATATCATCGTTTCTAAGTCTCTTTAACAGTGGCTGGAAAAAAAAAATGAAGGCAATTTTTTCATATGCCTAGAGGATAATAAGCTCTTTCTACATAACTTCATCTCCTGATGCATGTTACGTGTGGGATGGGTGGCCATTAGAATGAACAAATTTCTCTTCCAGCTTTGTGAATCCATCTCAAGGATGCCTGAAGGTAAAGGTAAGTTATGCAGAATATTCTGAAAGCATAAAACCTTAAAAAAAATGTATGACTGCATTTCTGACATACATGGATCCGACAGCCTGAGAGTTCATGCATTATACATGGAAACATAGCCTCCAGTACTAGTAACTATTTGCTAGGTGCATGACAGCTATAAACACATTGTCTATCAGACTTTCATAGAATTTATTACGAGTTAATTTCAAGGTAACTGTCTAAGCCTGTATTTGGTCTATGAGTTTTCTAAATCCTAAGATTCATTCATTCAAGAAGAAAAATCATTGTAATACTTATGTTGTTACTAAGATTCACCCTAATATCCCACCGTTCTCAAAAAGAAAAAAAGCAAAGAATGTAAGAAAAAATATATTCGAAATTTAGCTTTGTTTACTAATTAACTCTTTGACCTTGGACATATTACTATGTATCTCAGAGATCCATTTTTATTTGTAATTTACATTGCCTGCACATAGAACTAATTTTAAGATACTAAAATAATATTGTGTAAAAGTTCTGCATTCAAGGGTAATAGACATCGAAGAGTAGAGTAAGGTTTTTTCCCCAAGTTATCAAATTCAAAAGTATTATACATTTTGCTTTAGATTGTTTTGTGGGAGTATCACACAAACATTCAAATCTACAATTTGTATTAATGTAATTCTTTCTTATTTGAATGCTGATTTACAGTCTCTAATTAAGTTTAAGCTTTGCTCAGTTTTAAAAAAAAACTTAGGAACACTATTTATCTATAGGTAATCTATATAGGGGTTCCCAAAATGGAAAATGACAATCTAAGAGCATTAATAAAACTTACATTAACTGAGAAAAAATTCATTACACTTCTACTGGAAAATATATGCAAATATAATTCACCAATTCTCATTAAAATACCTATACATTTTCTTGTAATTCATGATAGAAATATTACTTACTTTATACAGTTGCATACACGGTCACTTTTAAAATTCATTGATCCTTTATAACAATTGTTTAAAATACTATTTTTGTAGAGCATATGATAATGGCAACATCAAACTAAATATGATGTTTATAATAAGTAAAGATGCTAATTATGACTAAGAGAAGATTTGGGAATTTATCGCTGATGAGAATTGATGAAAGGCTATTTAAAAGTCTTGCTTTTAGACTCAAATCAATTCTAAGCCTTTACTTAGGTTTAGAAAATGTTAGGAACACTATCTACATATAGCAACCCATGTAAGTGTTCACATAATGAAAAGATAGGAAGGCTTAGCAATATTTACCTGCATAAAGGCTGGTTTTCTGGAAAAAAAAAAAAAAAACCAGGGTGGTCTGCCTGGGTGACTCCTATAATAAAAGAATTGTTTTTTCCCAAGAAGTTATCAGAGTTATTGGTGGGGTATAATGAAAAAAAAAAATCATATGTGGAGAATTAACACAAGAAACAGAAAGATCCCGATGAAAGGGCTTAAAAGCAATTCTTGTGTTCAATCTTTGGTTGTACATAAATCAGTGTGTATATAGAATTTGCATGTGTACACATGAACATGGATATCGTTCATGTAATATATGCCTTGCTGCTGCTGCTGCTGCTAAGTCATTTCAGTCATGTCCGACTCCGTGCGACCCCATAGACGGCAGCCCACCAGGCTCCCCCGTCCCTGGGATTCTCCAGGCAAGAACACTGGAGTGGGCTGCCATTTCCTTCTCCAATGCATGGAAATGAAAAGTGAAAGTGAAGTTGCTCAGTCATGTCCGACTTAGCGACCCCATGGACTGCAGCCTACCAGGCTCCTCCATCCATGGGATTTTCAGGCAAGAGTACTGGAGTTGGGTGCCATTGCCTTCTCCGAATATATGCTTTGGTTTCATTTTATAATGTCTTTTGATTTAATTTGGTGTACACAGACATACACACAAACAAGCAGATACAAATTCTAACAAAATTAAGATATATAATATATTACATATATATATTATTTATACACACACACACAGGCACAGATGATAGATCCATAGGTATGGTATCTTTCTCCATATATAGTAGCTTTAAAATAATCTCCATTTTTTTTTTCTGTTAATTTAGAAAAGAGTCAAGGAATACACAATATAAATCTATTGAGGCAAATGTAGAGGTACTAAATCCAAAAGTCAAGGATTTGTTTTGAGGTGGAATTAAGGAATTGGCAGATAGGGGCTTCAGAGTTGAATAGGAATGATATCAGAATTGGGAATAAGGAAGTTTAGAAGACCATGGGTTCATGTCAAGTGTTTTAAATTGTGAAGCACACTTTTTACTTCTTCTGACTTAATAAGTATGTGTATTAACTTCATCAGTTTTAAGGACAAAAGTTGAATTTTTTTTTCTTCCAAAGGCTATATTTATTATTTTTACCTTCATCATTTTCCAAAACACTATGTCCTCTAGAGAAGTATTCAGCTGAAGTGCACTAACAGGAATTCCACTGATAGATCCTACCCAGTAGTGCAATAAAATGTTTGTAGTTGGCAGGTTTTAAGTGTTTCTAAAATATAATTTAATCCAAATTTTAACATAGCCCCTGTAAAGTACATATTTTTATTGTATTTCAAATGGAGAAATTAAGGAAAGAATAGTTTACATTAAATTTAGTATACTTAGAATTTAGAAAACCCAATATGTGGTAGTTGTACTTATCTGAAATTCTCAATAAATTGCTTTCCTTGTGTTAGCTTTAGATACAGGAAAATTGAGTCTTTGGCAAATATAACATCATAGTCAAGTCCATACAGGACACCCATACCAATAATAAAAACTTACTGTATAAAACAAACAGCTTGTTAATCTTTGTAGTTTATTATTTGAAAAAGAAGCATCAAATTCTTCCAAGTTATTTTTCTAATGATGAACTAATTATATGATTTGCAAATCTGCTATAAATCACTTTGCCTTCATTCTAAAAAAGCAACACATTTATTTGCTTTTTATTCCTTTTGTTGAGTGAATAGATAATGTCAGACAAACAACAATGATTACTCATTTGAGTTGTGATTATGCAGTAACAAACAAAGGCAAATATTTCAGACTGTGTGAACACTATTAAATGACTCCAAGCATATGGAAAAACTAAGCCACAGAGGAAAGAGCTGGGAGTGTTAAGCAGATAGTGGCTAAAAATCTTACTTAGCAAGTGCTAATATACTAAAAGCAGATTTTCTTCAAAAACTTACAATACTTACAAAATTTTAAATTTACAAAATTCACAACCTTTTATTTGTAGTTAAACTACCAGCCACTGAAACAAATTTAAGATATCACAAGCAGGCAGAAGAATATAACAACCATGGAATGGTAGAGTCAGTCCTTTAAAGATGCTAATTGTCCACAATTGATTATAAATCAACTGCACACCCAAGTGAAATCTCAAGCTTTTGAAACTGACAAATTTAATCTAAATTATATATTGTAATGAAAGGGACAAGAATAATGTAGACAATCTTAGAAAATAAAGCTGAAGATTCAAGATGGCAAATTTTATCATAAAGGCTCATTGATTAACGTTATGTGATACTAGACCCAAAGCACAAGTGAGACAGGATAAACACACACCTAAATGGACTCATACATCTGAGTAATTTCAACATTTACTCTGCTTCCCTGGTGGCTCAGATGGGTAAAGAATCCGCCCACCATGCGGAAGACCTGGGTTTGATTCCTAGGTTGGGAAGATCCCCTGGAGGAAGGCATGGCAACCCACTCCAGTATTCTTGCCTGGAGAATCCCCATGGACAGAGGAGCCTGGCAGGCTACAGTCCATGAGGTTGCAAAGAGTCTGACAGAACTGAAGCGACTGAGCCTGCACGCATGCAGTGAAAGAAAAGACAGGTAGCTTTCTCAGTAAATGGTGTGGACATACCTGTTTCTGTTTCTCTTTCCCTCTCTCTTTCAAACATATTTCTGCTTTTTTAGCTTGGTGAATGAGACACCCAATACAATTATAATGAAAAATTATATGAGAGCACATTGAAAAATAAAAAGCACTAGAAAGTGCACAGTATTAAAATTGATGGCATTGTTATTATTGGGAATGTTTTTAGAAAGAAGCATAAATTAGAAAGAATGTATAGGGAGGCATTAGTAAGCAAGAAAAGTATTATGCAAATTTAACTATGATTTAATATATGTTAAATTTTATGAGGTTATTTTAATCTAATTTCCCTAGTGCTTAATTAACTGAATTTTTTCTGCTTTGGTGTCTTTAAAATTTAATTATAAAAATTTTAACATGTGATATATGTTCATAATTTATAAATAAAAATAGTTCTACCAGGCTTATAATAAAAAATCCCTGTCCCCTGCTCCAAATTTGCCTAGTTTTTTATTCTGTTCCCTAAAGAAAATACTTTTACAAGTTCTGTTTCTCTCAGGATTTATCACTAATGTGCAACATTCATCCATCTTTTTCTAATTTTTAAAAAATCATCTCTTAATTTTGACTATAAATGGTGATGCTTCATTCCTTTTGTCAAAACTAAAATTGCACTGAAGTTACACAGGCAAAGATGACTATTCAAGGCTATTGCAAATAAGGCAAAGAGACCAGAACTCATCCTGAATTCACCTTCCCTGACAAAGAATAAGCTGGAGAATTTTTAAGACCTGGGGTGGGGCTTCCTGTGTCACCTGTGCTTACTAATTGTTTTTTTACAAAGAATAGTAAACATCCCCTATCTTTATGACAAGATTAGTTTTATAGCTTGGAGCAAAGCACCCACAAAAGTTGGACTCCTACCTTCCCATGGAGACTGTGAGGTGGGGGTGCTATTTTCGCTGACAATGGTATTTCAGAGAAATGCTTCCCAGGTCCCTTGCACAGGCATTCCTATGCTGTGAAACAGGCCACAAAGCTGTGAACAATGTTTATATCTTAAGATGCAGAGAAGGAATTCACAATTACAAGTGTTCTAAAGAAATGCTCTTATGGGAGTCATGGCCTGGAGTCAAGAGGAAGCCTGTCTGAAGTTTAGTCAGGCTAGCTGTGAAAAGAAGAGAGGCGAAAAGCAAAGGAGAAAAGGAAAGATATAAGCATCTGAATGCAGAGTTCCAAAGAATAGCAAGAAGAGATAAGAAAGCCTTCTTCAGCGATCAATGCAAAGAAATAAGAGGAAAACAACAGAATAGGAAAGACTAGAGATCTCTTCAAGAAAATTAGAGATACCCAGGGAACATTTCATGCAAAGATGGGCTCGATAAGGACAGAAATGGTCTGGACCTAACAGAAGCAGAAGATATTAAGAAGAGATGGCAAGAATACACAGAAGAATTGTACAAAAAAGATCTTCACGACCCAGATAATCATGATGATGTGATCACTAATCTAGAGCCAGACATCCTGGAATGTGAAGTCAAGTGGGCCTTAGAAAGCATCATTATGAACAAAGCTAGTGGAGATGATGGAATTCCAGTTGAGCTGTTTCAAATCTTGAAAGATGATGCTATGAAAGTGCTGCACTCAATATGCCAGCAAGTTTGGAAAACTCAGTAGTGGCCACAGGACTGGAAAAGGTCAGTTTTCATTCCAATCCCAAAGAAAGGCAATGCCAAAGAATGCTCAAACTACTGCACAATTGCACTCATCTCACATGCTAGTAACGTAATGCTCAAAATTCTCCAAGCCAGACTTCAGTAATACGTGAACCGTGAACTCCCTGATGTTCAAGCCAGTTTTAGAAAAGGCAGAGGAACCAGAGATCAAATTGCCAATATCCACTAGATCATGGAAAAAGCAAGAGAGTTCCAGAAAAACATCTATTTCTGCTTTATTGACTATGCCAAAGCCTTTGACTGCGTGGATCACAATAAACTGTGGAAAATTCTGAAAGACATGGGAATACCAGACCACCTAACCTGCCTCTTGAGAAATCTGTATAAAGGTCAGGAAGCAACAGTTAGAACTGGACATGGAAAAACAGACTGGTTCCAAATAGGAAAAGGAGTACGTCAAGGCTGTATATTGTCACCCTGCTTATTTAGCTTATATGCAAAGTACATCATGAGAAACGCTGGACTGGAAGAAGCACAAGCTGGAATCAAGATTTCCAGGAGAAATCTCAATAACCTCAGATATGCAGATGACACCACCCTTATGGCAGAAAGTGAAGAGGAACTAAAAAGCCTCTTGATGAAAATGAAAGAGGAGAGCGAAAAAGTTGGCTTAAAGCTCAACATTCAGAAAACGAAGATCATGACATCTGGTCCCATCACTTCATGGGATATAGATGGGGAAACAGTAGAAACAGTGTCAGACTTTATTTTTTTGGGCTCCCAAATCACTGAAGATGGTGACTGCAGCCATGAAATTAAGAGACGCTTACTCCCTGGAAGAAAAGTTATGACCAACCTAGATAGTATATTCAAAAGCAGAGACATAACTTTGCTGACTAAGGTCTGTCTAGTCAAGGCTATGGTTTTTCCTGTGGTCATGTATGGATGTGAGAGTTGGATTGTGAAGAAGGCTGAGTGCCGAAGAATTGATGCTTTTGAACTGTGGTGTTGGAGAAGACTCTTGAGGGTCCCTTGGACTGCAAGGAGATCCAACCAGTCCATTCTGAAGTAGATCAACCCTGGGATTTCTTTGGAAGGAATAATGCTAAAGCTGAAGCTCCAGTACTTTGAACACCTCATGAGAAGAGTTGATTCATTGGAAAAGACTTTGATGCTGGAAGGCACTGGGGGCAGGAGGAGAAGGGGACGACCGAGGATGAGATGGCTGGATGGCATCATGGACTTGATGGACGTGAGTCTAACTGAACTCCAGGAGATGGTGATGGACAGGGAGGCCTGGCGTGCTCCAATTCATGGGGTTACAAAGAGTCAGACACGACTGAGCGACTGAACTGAGAGAATCATTAAGGTTGCCTTGGTCCACTTATCAATTTATATCACAATTTCTGTTTTAATCTACATAAATGTAAATATAATCAAGACAACTAGGATAGAACTTTAATTTTATTGAGTGTAAGGATTATATCTGATTTTGAATTTTCCTCTTCAGAGAAAATTACTACCCTGTGCTCACACAGTGGTAATAAATAGAGCTGACATTTACTAAGCCAAGTCATTTGCTATAGATACCTACCTTGTTTATACTCATCAAAAATAAGATTCAAGTTCAGAAATTATTCTAATTTATAATATACCACTGAGGAAACAAAAGCTGAGTGGATTTAAATAATTTGAAATGAACTACAAAACTCACTGTACTTTGTCATACAAAATGTCTTGCTCTTCCCCCAAACTGTAACAGCCCTTCCATTTACCTTTGAATATGCTGTTTCTAAAAGCAATTCATGTCCTTGACTGTGGAGCACTACTGTTATGTTTATATTCTACAACCAGGTCAAGATATTTGCCCTAACTTTTCCACATTCTTCTTATCAAGAGAACTTCAGCCAATTGATCCCTTTGCTTCTGTAACACTCCTCACTCAACCTTTATACAATTCAAACAATATACAAATATAGTTTTATATTATGCATAACTATTCTCTACCAGAGGACTGTAAGCTCTTTGAACACATAGAATTTATGTCATTTATTGCTCTATCCTTAGGCTTAAGAAGATTACTGGGCACATAATATAATGTATATTAATATTAGTGGACAAAGGGTTGATATGCTTTTGAACAAAATTCATATGCAAATGGCCACTTCTGCTTGAGATGATACAATAAAAGCAGACTAATGACTCTCAGCTGGACTGAGAAACTTTGTGTTCCCTTCACATTATACAATAAACCAGCAGCTTAATACACAATAAAACTGAGGTAGATGATTCTTAAGTTCCTGCTTTATATACATTTAGCATAATATAGCCCTTCTAATTTAACTGACTGGTTTCTGAATTTTTGCCACTATTTTGGGAAATAAAAGAAGTCCATGAAGATTATTTTTTTGAGTATTTTTAGGTGTGATTCTTATAGGAAACAGATTGTGTTCCATATCATTATTGTTTTTATATTCTACGGCATTTATTTCATCAAACATACTGTTGAATTTTAGTGATTTGAATCATTTTCTAAAATCCGCTGCATCCAAAAGATTCTGCTACAATACTGTGATGTAATGACATGACTTCAGCCTAAATCAAACAGCAAAACATGAAATTAGATTCATTTATATTGACAAAATTGTTATTTCAACTATGCCTGTTTTGAGGATTTCCCAGGCAGCGCTAGGGGTAAAAACAAACAAACAAACAAAAACTGCCTGCCAATGCAGGAGCCATAAGAGACACAGATTTGATCCTACGTTGGGAAGATCCCTGGAGGAGGGCATGGCAACCCACTCTGGTATGCTTGCCTAGAGAATCCCATGGACAGAGGAGCCTGGCAGGCTACAGTCCATGGGGTTGCAGAGTCAGATACAACAGAGTACGCATGCACTGCCTCTTCTCATCTTATTTTCAATTTTAGAATGTTTTTCTTGTTTTAATTCTGTTCATATTAATATTGAAAAGCCATCATTGTACTTCACTATACTCTTTTTATTGCTGTTGTAATTCAATTTGTATAAAGGAAGGGAAATTTTTATTCTTTCTTTTGTTCGAAGTTGTGTTTTACTAGTGATGAAAGGTTAGCAGGTGTTTGGTCCCATCCAAAACCTCCAGAAAACACTTGGTTCATGCCAAAAGGTCTTGGGCATTTGGTTCTGTGCAAAACCATATAGTTTGGACCAAAAATGTTCATGGACATTTTGCATAGAACCAGATTTCAAGGTCCTTTTGGTGAACATCTCATGCTTTTTTGATGTTTTGGATAGGATAAAATCTCGAATGTGGTGACATAGTATATGCGTGTACTAGTCACTCACTCGTGTCCAAATCTTTGTGACCACATCGACTGTAGTCCACCAGGCTCCTCTGTCCATGGATTCTCCAGGCAAGAATACTGGAGTGGGTTACCATGCCCTCCTGCAGGGATCTTCTCAGTCCCACATTGCAGGCATATTCTTTACAGTCTGAATCACAAGGGAAATAGATGATATAGTATAGTAAACACAAATTCTGCCACTTATTAGCCAAGTGGATAAGTTACTTAATTGTATTTCTTTCATAAATAAAATATATCTAGCTCATAGTTTTGCTGTGAATAATGAATGAACAAATACAGGTTCGATTCCTGGGTTGGGAAAATCCCCTGGAGAAGGCTATAGCAACCCATTCCAGTATTTTTGCCGGGAGAATCCCATGGACAGAGGATCCTGGTGGGCCATGGTCCATGTGATTGCAAAGAGTCAGACAGGACTGAAGTGACTGAGCAGGAAGCAACGAATAAACTGAAAGATTCAGAGCCCTGAACAGCAGGCCTGTCAATAGTAAGCACTGCAAATATACCTGCTAATGATTTTATAATACCCTTCAGTGTTGACAAACTGTGTGTAAATGAGTACTCCCATCTATAAATTCTTCCACTCTTCATTTTTAAAAGTTTTCTTGTGTAAACTCTAGAAGATTTTCAAATCTGATAAGCAAAAGTTTATTAATATATGCCACCTGTATACTGTGTAAATTATCTTTCCTCTCTTTTGCCTATTAGTCTATCTTGTAAGAAAAGCACATCCAAACCGTAAGTTAATCATTTCTGTATCTAATTCAAACAAACCTAGCAAGATAACAAGAAAGGAGTGGAATATGGGATATTTCAACTGATACTCATATAGCAGGGTATAAATATCTAAGGTTCATTATTTTATTTCTTAAAATGGTTCCGCTTTGAGTTAATTTATTTACATTTCAACAAAGGAAAGTTAAATATTTTATATTACTGGCTTTAACTTTGAAAATATTATATCCATTCTCTGATCATTTCTTTTATTATTTTTTTTAAATTTTAATTGGAGCATAATTGTTTTACATGGCTGTGTTGGTTTCTGCCATATAGCAATGTCAATCAGCCATAAATATACGTATCCCTTTCCTTTAGGGCCTCTCTCCCATCCCCCACACCCCATCCTACCCCTCTAGGTTGTTACACTGGGTTGAGCTACCTGTGTTATAATTGCCAGAGAGGTGTTATATATCTTTCAAGCCATTACTTTTCCTTAAATTCTTCCTTCCCCATAAAATATAGTGAAACAATATTTAAAGAGGGAAAACATATGACCATCCTGGTGCTGCTCAAAGAGTTAATTTTTATTTATTAGACTAATTCTGGTAACAGCATATATATATATATATATATATATATATATATATATATATGTGTGTGTGTGTGTGTATGTGTGTGTGTGTATTTCTTGTTACCTGACATAATTTACTTCTGTATTAATTCAATTGTTTAGGTATTTCAACAGTGCAGTTTTACTTCCAAATACATTTTTCCAAAGCATGAAATATTTCTACATAATTTTAACAACTACTTTTAACTTTGTAACACCAGATATTTCTAAATTGGAGTGTATGGTAATTGAAAACCTTTTTATCAAAGCAAAGGAATGAGATACAGAGCACGTACAATCTTTAAATCCCTAAATTACCAATTGTAAGTAGCTGGCATTTTTGACATAGAGAGACTTACAAATAATCTCACTGCCACAAATAAGTACTAGTGCTGTCTTTCACCAAAATGTTTAGTTGTTAATAGCAGCAACAGAAAAAATAATCCTAAACTAAATACAAAATTTTAAAAATTAGTATTAAATATTATTTGAAAAAATTCCTTCTGAAAAGCACAGTATTAGGTACATAAAATAGAGTAAGTGAACTAGAAGTTACAAATTTCTACTCATAATGTGAGATGTATATTGACTACATATTTCATTTTTTAAAATTGTGTGTATTTGGGCATTTTAGTCTGAAACCTATTATTCAGTTTGACACTAGTGTTTATATGAGTTATTTTGCTTTGAGGTGAATCAATAGGATTCTCACAGTTAAAAGTAATCCAGCTGCCAGCAAACTGTTCAACATGATGTAACAATATTGCTCAACTAGCATTGCATTTCAGGATGCTGCTAGTTGCAGATATGGGGAAAGCTGGTACATTTTGTGAGCTAGTAAGTAAATAAAAGCTAAAATCTTTGAAAGAGTAAATCAACTTCATATTCGTCACTTGTTATTTCTTCTCTGATAATCAAGGCATCATTTCAGTTTTAAGAATACACTTCTTGAAGTAAGTCTCCCTTGTGTTATGAAAAGTCTGTGGGTGCAGTCCCGAAGGATGGGCAGACAGGAGACACAGGATTACAGGAGATAAGGGAAAGAGGAAATTAGGACAGGAGGGCCTTAGAAGTCTCAACAGTTATTTGAAGACAGTTGGGTTCAGTTTAATCTTGCTTATCTTTAAAACACTCTCACTGATGTATATTTCAGACTTTTTTCACTAAAGAAGTGATAATTAGATTATTGCTTTACAGGGGTAGGTGAGACTTTAACTAAGTAATGTAGTATTCTCATTTTGATTGGAAAGTCACCACTAAAACCTAATACACTCTTAACCGACAAGACAAGGCTATATATTAAGGGATGTTGTTTGTAGTAGGTTATTTTGATCTTGGCTTTGGGATATTTCCTTCAAAACTCCTCCTTCTCCCTCAGTTTTCATCTCTCTTTTTTTTTTTTCTGTTCAATAACCTCTTTGCTAATGTTATCAAAAAGCAAACTCCTTCAGACACAAGTGGAACACAAGTGTCATTCAAATGACTTTGTTACATAATCTGCATTTACAGATGAGTGATAAAAGAAGTTTCTTTCTAATAATATGAACTTTATGCCTTATTTTAGAAATAATGAAGAAATCTTGGATAGGTCTTGTTGAATAAATAGATCAGATTGTCAGTAAAATGAGGATGTGAAATATGCATCACTAAGTATGTCACCTTCTTATGGATCGCTTTACAAGCGACTTGAGTGTCCAAAACATTCACCTGGAAAAGAGCTTTCAAAGGTCATTTCCAAGGATGTCTAATAGTTTGACGAAAGTTATTTTAGCTTCAGCATTTCTGACTTTCAGTCACTTCAAACATGATAATTATGTGACTATAAACTATTCTAATTGGGAATAAAAGGAAACAAAAAAATGTATTCAACAGCTTAAACACTCCTGCTATTATTTAAGTCATTTACTGACTTAAAATGGTTGGTCTGACTTGTTTTCTTATGACATGTGAGAATCCTATAACTAGATATGGAGGCATATCTTATTGTTTGCTTTTCATCTTGGATTGTTTCAGAGTAAATGAAATGCTATAAACTCTTCAATGGGTTCAGTGGAAAGTCATGATTATCTGCCAGGGCCACCTGAGAGACAGTTTTCTAACACAGCTGCTGAGTGATTTCAATAAGATATTTCTGAACTAGGTGTGATGTTAATTTCAACTCTAAACAATATATGGTTTGTACATGATCATTCACTATCTTTGTGAATATTTTGATTAATAGTTCATTTCCAGTTAAATATAACATTTACTGAAATAACATAGAACATGAATATATAGCAGTCTAAATTAAAAAATATATATTTTATATTAATTACATTAAATATGTCCACCAATGAGTAGGCTGGGGAATTATGCCAATAAGACAAACTTACGTAGTATTTTGATCTTCAATCTTCAATATTGGAATCAAAAGCTTGCTCAACATTATTTGCCCACAAAATATTTTTCTTTAGAAAAACAAATTTGTGTGACCATGAGGTCCCTGCCTTTTGGAATAGTAAAGTCATATATCATAATCTCTACTTGAAAGGTATATTTTGTTTGGATTTTATTCTTCGGAATTGCTTTGATACTTGTGCTAAGATAACATAGGTTCACAGGATACAGGTGGAAAAACTAGACTGCAGGGAAATGAATTAATCCCATGATCATTTTTTTGTGAAAAAAAAATTTTTTTTTGTTTTGTTTTGACTTTTGCTACCCCAATTGATATTATTAAATATTTAATATAAACTATTGAAATGTACATTGAAATGTCATGTTTTGAGTGGCCCCGTTTTATGCCAAAGTGGAAAAATAAGCACATATTATAAATTTAAGTAGTGAAAAAAACTGCTAGTTTATGGAATTGGAAGGATGTTTGTTATTGGTCAATTACACAAGAATGTAATGGTGTTTAAATAAAATCAACAGATAAGATTCAGTAAGACCTATTTAAAATAAGAATCACAGACATAGACACTGCACCATTTTCTGGTTGTTAGCAATTCCTGATAACCTCAGTAAGACCTTCATTTGATTCCTGGAAATTAATGTGTCCTGTTGGCAGGCTCTGGCATCCCTGGTGAGTCTTTAGGGAAGATGCAATGACACATTTGCTGATATCAGAAATAACAACACCTCATAAAAATTAGAGATAGTTAAGACCTTGGTTAGGGAGACCATCAGAAAATTTTTTCATGATTTTGTATAAATCAGTAATTTGCCATCAACACAGCTTACATTTATAAAAAGATTCTGTATTAACTTCAAAATCTTTTCCTATCTTTGTTAAAATGAATTTAAAATAGATACAGTCATAATCAAAAATAAGTGACACTATGCAAAGTAATTATTTAAAATCAATATTATTATTTAAACACACAAAATTGGAAAGAAAAAATCTTTGTTCTATCATCCACATGAGTGTTTTTATCTCCATATAACAGAAGAAAATATTTACAAGGGTTTTCAACTTGTTGTGTCCGATTTTCTAGAGTTAGTGTGCTAACAACAGCCCTGAGCAATAAGAAAATCACATATGACTTGATAGACTGTCCTATGCATCGACACAAAAGAATCCTTCTGACACAAAAAATAGTTCTACGATGTGTTTCCTATAGTCAGACTGTGAGAAAACTACCTGAAAGTCCTTTTCCATTATCTTAATAGTAGTTAAGAAAATAATAATAACAGCAGTGGCAGCAAAATATATCTATTAAGAATTCCTTCAAATGCTGAGAGCATTACTGTATATGAATTTTAATATTTAATTCTTTTAATAATTCAATGAGGTAGGTAATATTTTTACTCTCATCTTACAGAAAAGAAGATAAGGCATAGAAACATTAATATTTCTATGGTATATATCTCATAGCTAGAATGCAAAGGTTAGCATATAAAAATGTGTATTTTCTGAGATATTATATATGTATAAGTGCATACATGTATACTCACACATATACCTATGAGTATTATATATATAATCAGACACACATGAGTATCTATTAGATAGAATAACCACAAAAAGCAATTTTAAGAGTGGTCATTTATGAGAAGGGAAACTGAAGACCAGTAATGGGAGAAATGTTATCAATGTTTGGTATTCATTAAAATTGCTACCAGATAAATGCAAATATATCCAGTTATTTTCATAATGCGTGTCTTCATATTATGAGGTAGACTTTAATAACATTGCTTACTAATAAAATATGAATTAAATATAATATATACAATATATAATATTATATTAACCTAAAGCATATAATATGTGTGTGTATGTGTGTGCGGGGGGGGAGGAAGAAATATCTTCCTAAAGGACTTGAAGGTTACATTAGTCTATTGTCCATGAAGAACTTAGAACCAAGCATTGTAATAACAGTAAGCACTAAATAAGCAAGATAGTAGAAATCTATACATGTCTTCATATTTAGATGAATATTCTGGCTCTACTCTACTCACACTTTTGCATTCTATTTAAGAAATTAGCTTTGTCTTGAATAAAATGTATTTTGTCGAGCTCTATTTCTCCTTTAGCATTGGCAGTGTTTAAATTCCTAACGAGTAACTAGCTAATTCACTTGAAAATTCTAATACTCTTGGCCTTCTTAACATAACTTGGTCTTTCCTGGTGGTTTGCAGCCCAGATACACAGGAATCATTTTAAGAGAGTAACCACAAGATGGCAGTGTTTTCAGAGGACTCTTTGACACCTGAGAGTAAAGAGGTCTACACATTACCCCTTGGACCCCCCTCCCCACACCATTTAATGATCAAATTACTATTTGAAGATGTGACTCAGGTGGAGAATGATGCAGAGGAGAATATTTTATAAAACATATAAACTTTTCCTTATAATGAAGAATGTGCAAGTCTGTTGGATTCAAATGAAAATTAAATATTTTATGTTTGTATTCATTTTTAAAAGCTTAAACTGACACATTTTTTACATTGGAACCATGTTGATTATAGACATAAATGGATAAAGGCTACTATAAAAATAAAAAATGCCACCACATATTTTAGGAAATTAATATAATGTTTGAATTATCATCATGTCTTTATTTTCAATCTATGGTGTAAGGCATTATTTCCAAACTTTATTTTAGCAGTAGAATTCTTCCTCTCCTCCCAAAAAGATCACATTCAGAACTCATGATTTAAATAGTTTCTTCAACAGGGCTCTGTTAAAGAAAAATGGTCTCCAAAACTTTGTCCAATGCTTCATTCCAAAGAAGCCCCCACAGTACTTCTGCACAGTTGTAAAAAAAAACAAAAATCATTTTTGAAAGCACTTCTCCAGGGGAAACCTGGCCTGGTCAGTAAGTGATTAACCTTTCTTCTGGAGATGGCTAGGAATGGCATGTGGGTGGGTATTTTCTGCTGCAAATGAACCATCTGTAGTTTATATTTTTACTGCCTATGCAGAACCATTAACATAAACCTAAATACCCTTACAAAGATTTTTGTTATTCAAAAGACAGCACAGAAGCTTGTGTGAATGTCATATCAATTTGCTCATGAGAATGCTTTTGAATGGTTTGTTTGATTGTGTCTACTTGCATAAGTTGTTTTATATAAATATCTATAATTAAGATCCTTTAGTAAGGATAAGTTGCTAACGAGCAGTGCTTTTAAAAATAAAGAAAGGAGGAAAATGAGGAAAAAATAAAACATTCTGCAATTTCCTACTGATGGTGATGCCAGCCACAGTATGACTCAGGGCCAGATTAAAAGAAATGAAAACATCTGGGTCATTATCAAACAATCAGGGAAATACTGAGTGACATATAAGGTCAGTTCAAGATTATGAGACCTAGAAGCTAAAAGCCTACTTCAGATCAAGCTTTCTGTTTGTTTGGGTGAGGAGGTAGGTAGGTGGAGTGATCTTGCTGCAGTCAGTTTATCTTTCTGGTCCATGCCCCCAGCTTTAAGTTGGGGGCACCTATGGTTATATGAGAAGCATATATTTGTGATGATAATAATGTATGTGAAAATAAGTGATGCTCTATTAAGGATTCTATAAGCCTAAAATGCTATTAGTGATGGAAATATGCTAGAAATAGTTTATCTGAATAAGCTTTTTGATGTTCACATTTATGAAAGTTGATTCAATCAAGTTATTTGTGACACATACTTATTTTTATACTCTTAGTTTTAATAACATGTCAGTTGCCCCTTTAAACTATAAAATTCTGTGAAGTATCCATGATGTCAATTGTCATAATGTATCTTCAGCTCTCTAGAAAACAAGCAGTCCAGTCATTTCCTATTAAGTAAGTTTTTGATTATCTAATGTAGTCTTGGTCCTACTTATCAGAGATAAGAGCTTTCTAATAATGAGATAAAAATGACCCAGTATCTTGCTGTTTCCTCTTTTCCAAAATGTCACTTATCATTCACTAAAAACTTCCTTATTTTGACAGTAATCAGTATAAAGCTAGAGCTCATTAAAATGAAACTTAAGTAAAAAAAAAAAAGAAAGAAAGAAAGAAAGAAAGAAATCTGGGAAGACTTCCCTAGTGGTACAGTGGCTAAGAATTCACCTGTCAACACAGGGAACAAGGGCTTGTGTTCTATCACTGCCTCAGGAAGATTCCACATGCCACATAGCAGCTAGTCTGTGCACCATGAGTACTGATCCCACGTGCTGCAACCACTAAAGCCTATGGACCAAGATACTGTGCTCTGCAACAAGAGAATCCATCACAATGAGAAGGCTGTACACCCCGCAATGAAGAGTAGTTACCACTGGTGCTTCCCAGGTGGCGCTAGTGGTAAAGAACCCACCAGCCAATGCAGGAGACATAAGAGATATGTGTTCAATCCGTGGGGTTGGGAAGATCCCCTCGAGGAGGGCACGGCAACCCACACAAATATTCTTGCACGGAGAAAATCATGGATAGAGGAGCCTGGTGGGCTACAGTGCTCTAGGTTCCAAAAAGTTGGGTAAGACAGCATGGCTAACATTTTTCCTTTTTCACTTACCACTTGTGCAACTGGAGAAAGCCCATGTGCCACAACGAAAACCCAGTGCAATCAAAAAAACAAACAAAAAAACACACTAGGAGAGGTAACTTCTATACACATCAAAATTCTCACTGATACTAACAGAGAATCAATAACTGTCATAACTGTTCTATTAAATAAGCAGAGAATTCACAAATGGAGAACCCAATACAATTTTCAAACTGTGGGAACAAGTAGTATGGGTAGCTTATGAAAATGAAAGGGTAATAAAATCACAATCCAGATACTTCTTTATCATGAATTCCCCTTCTCAGTATGTTTCTTGCCTTAAATTCATTTATAGTATGTCATTGTAGAAAGTAATATGATTAAAATGTTGCTAATCCTAAAAGATGATGCAGAGAAAGTGCTGCACTGAATATGCCAGCAAATTTGGAAAACTCAGCAGTGGCCACAGGACTGGAAAAGATCAGTTTTCATTCCAATTCCAAAGAAAGGCAATGTCAAAGATGCTCAAATTACTGCACAATCTCACTCATCTCAGTTCAGTTCAGTTGCTCAGTCGTGTCCAATTCTTTGCAACCCCATGAATCGCAGCTCATTTCACATTCTAGCAAAATAATGCTCAAAATTCTCCAAGTCAGGCTTCAACAATACATGAACCGTGAACTTCCAGATGTTCAAGCCAGTTTTAGAACAGGAAGAAGAACCAGAGTTCAAATTGCCAACATCTGCTGGATCATCAAAAAAGCAAGCGAGTTCCAGAAAAACATCTATTTCTGCATTACTGACTATGCCAAAGCCTTGTCTGTGTGGATCACAATAAACTGTGGAAAATTCTGAAAGGGATGGGACTATCAGACCACGTGACTTGCCTCTTAAGAAATCTGTATGCAGGTCAGGAAGCAACAGTTAGAACTGGACATGGAACAATAGACTGGTTCCAAATAGGAAAATGAGTACGTCAAGTTTGCATATTGTCACCCTGTTATTTAACTTAAATGCAGAGTAAATCATGAGAAACACTGGGCTGGATGAAGCACAAGCTGGAATCAAGATTGCTGTGAGTAATATCAATAACCTCAGACATGCAGATGACACCACCCTTATGGCAGAAAGTGAACAAGAACTAAAGAGCCTCTTGATGAAAGTGAAAGAGGAGAGTGAAAAAGTTGGCTTAAAGCTCAACATTCAGAAAACGAAGATCATGGCATCTGGTCCCATCACTTCATGTCAAGTAGATGGGGAAACAGTGGAAACAGTGGCTGACTTTATTTTGGGGGGCTCCAAAATCACTGAAGACGGGGATTGCAGCCATGATATTAAAGCCGCTTGGAAGGAAAGTTATGACCAGCCTAGACAGCGTATTAAAAAGCAGAGACATTATTTTGCCAATAAAGTTCTGTCTAGTCAAGGCTAGGTTTTTCCAAGGCTTTGGGCTTCCCTGGTGGCTCAGAGGTTGAAGTGTCTGCCTGCAATGCAGGAGACTTTGGTTCGATCTCTGGGTCAGGTAGATCCCCTGGAAATGGCAACCTGCTCCAGTATTCTTGCCTGGAGAATCCCTTGGGCAGAGGAGCACGATGGGCTACAGTCCATGGGGTCACAAAGAATTGGACATGACTGAGTAACTTCACTTTCACTTTCAGTCAAGGCTATGGTTTTTCCAGTGGTCATGTATGGATGAGAAAGTTGGATTGTAAAGAAAGCTGAGTGATGAAGAATTGATGCTTTTAAACTGTGGTGTTAGAGAAGATTCTTGAGAGTCCCTTGGACTGCAAGGAGATCCAACCAGTCCATTCTGAAGGAGATCAGTCCTGGGTGTTCACTGGAAGGACTGATGTTGAAGCTGAAACTCCAATACTTTGGCCACCTGATGCAAAGAGCTGACTCATTGGAAAAGACCCTGATGCTGGGAGGGATTGGGGGCAGGAGGAGAAGGGGACGACAAAGGATGAGATGGTTGGATGGCATCACCAACTCAATGGACATGGGTTTGGTTGGATCTGGGAGTTGGTGATGGACAGAGAGGCCTGGCATGCTGCGGTTCATGGGGTCGCAAAGAGTCGGACACGACTCAGCGACTGAACTGAAATGCACACATATATAAATATATGAGAAAATTAGAGTGAGTAGAGAGAGAATGAAAGAAATGAATTCTTAAGACTGGATCAGTATTCACTAGAGGAAATCTAACTTCAAGAGAAAAAACAATGCTTCTTTTAAGGCATTTGAAATCCCCACAAATGTGGGTATCAGAGAAGAATTCCCCTTTTTGTCACTGGGAAGCCTATCAATATATTACTATTTTTCTCCCAAAAATGGAATATAGAATTATACTGCCATGTGTGCTATTATTTATAAAATGTTCACCAATTTTAGAAGTCCTGCATGTTTCTATGTAATCCCTATTAATGGATAACTAAAATTTTAACTTCCATTGGTATAAACGGCATAATTGGAAAAGTATTTCATTAAAAGAATGCAGAAAAGAAAGATCAAAAATTTAAACAGAAAAAAATTATTATAATGCATAAATGTAACAAAATTAACAAGAAAAACTAAAATCAAAATAATATAATTAGGCATCATTTATTAGCTAAATCATTATTATAATAAAATAATGTGTGTGTAATAAAATACTGTATAATAAAATAAAGTTTATATAAATAAATATAATTTATCAATATATTTGTATCAATATAATTTTATTAAAATATTATTGTTTAATAGTGATGCATACTTTGTAAAAATATCCAATCACATAGAAACTAAGAAAAAATGATGAATGGTCTCATTACATCCTAAGGAGAAATAACTAACCTTAATATTTAGTGAACCTTATTCCAGGTATCAGTTTATTCACACATTATGAAAAAGAGAATAAGATAGATTTGGGTTTTGTTGACAGTGCTCTTGTGATATATAGTTTTTGTTAATTACTCATATGGTTTTCTCCCTGGGACTATGTTATAGACATTTTATTTGTGAAAGTTTCGCAGAGACTGAAAAATTTCTAGCATGACCCTTGCGTAACCTTTGGTTTCACAACTATTCCTCCCCATCCTCCACCTTTCTTTTCAAATCCAAATTGCCCACACAAAGGCTGCTAAATTATAAGAGCAATGGGTCCTCATCTGAGAACTGGTTTTGAACAACTATTACAGAAACTGGATGAACTTCACTTTATCACTCTGGCTAAAATTTAGCTTTCTTCCCAAAGGTAGACCAGTCTTTCTGGGTATTGTCAGAATTTCCTGGCATTCTGAATAAAAGCTTTTGCCTAGAGGCACAGGCCATAGTTAAAATGCTTCTGCAGTTTGTGGTGTGATTGGGAGGGGGCTAGATCTGCTGCATATAAGCCAAGATCACTTCATATTGCCTTGTTATCTTCCTTTCTCAAATCTGACCCTACCTTCTTCTGTTGAGCACCACCTAAACATTTCCTCCTCCTTTTTAGAGTTATTTGTATAGATTTCTTGATTTAAATCATCTTCATTACTTAGGATTGGAGAAGGAAATGGCAACCCACTCCAGTACTCTTGCCTGGAGAATTCCACGGATAGAGGAGCCTTGTGGGCTACAGTCCATGGGGTTGCAAAGAGTCAGACACAACTGAGCAACTTCACTCACTCACTAACTCAATCACTCACTCACTCACTCACTCACTCAGGATTCCCATGGATAAAGTAAGAAGTTGAAATGATATTGATGAGATCTTCTTATCCATCCCTCATTTTCTCTTTATTTAATTATGAGTAATCATCAGTCAAGTGAAACTTCTATCCACTGTTCCACATCTTACATGTACAAATATCATGGTGCCGCAGCACTAAATTGCTTTTACAGAATTTTACCCACAGTAATTTAGAACTTCAGACATGAAAAGTAATTCATGTATGTCACAAATGTAACTGAACAGGACCCTACGGGGCTTTCACTGGACAGAACTCCCCATGTCCTCCTCCTGCCTTTTATTTATAGAAAAACTTTAATCATCTGGGCCTTCCAAAGAACAGATTTCATCAAAAAGTGAGAAGACACAGAAACAAAGGAAAATAAAGAGTTTAGCTATGAAACGAATTCAAGAAGCTTTAGTTCCTCCTCTGAGGATATAGATAGGTCTTCTCAGGTGGTTCAGTGGCAAACAATCCACCCGCCAATGCAGGAGACATAGGAGACACAGGTTCCATCTCTGGGTTGGGAAGATCCCCTGCAGGATGAAATGGCAACCCACTCCAGTATTCTTGCCTAGGAAATCCCATGAACAGAGGAGCCTGGCAGGCTACAGTCCAGGGAGTCACAAAGAGTCAGACATGACTGAGCATGCACACAGGATATAGATAATATTCTGAACCATATCCTCTGAGGTGCTTTGAAGATACTGAAACTTCTACCAGTTGGAAGAAATTGGAAGCATGCTGACCATCAGCATGAGCCAGAAGCTGGAGCCAGAAGGTTGAGGATGTTGGCTCCTAATTACCTCACGACTAACCAAACAGAAGAATGTCCACTAGCTAATCACACACAATACAATAATCTTTCTCACTTTCTTTCTAAAAAATCTTTCCCTGGGACTTCCCTGGTCTTCCAGTGGTTAAGACCCTTCACTTCCACTGCAGGGGGAGTGGGTTCAATCCCTAGTGAGGGAACTAAGTTCCAACATACCATGCAGAGTGGCCAAAAAATAAAAATATATTTTAAAAATTTAACTAAAAAGAAATACATAAAATACTTTCATTGAAAACTGTCAGGGAGTTGGAGTCTTGTGAGTATTGACCCCCATGCTTCTCCTTTGGTGCCCTGAAATAAGCAATGAACTTTCCTTCACCACAACTCAGTGTCAGGAGATTGACTTTACTACTTAGGGATGAGCAGACTCAAGTTTGTTTTTGTAACACAAAGACTCCAAATATTCTATCAGTTCAGTTCAGTCACTCAGTCGTGTCCGAGTCTTTGCGACCCCATGAATCACAGCACGCCAGGCCTCCCTGTCCATCACCATCTCCCGGAGTTCACTCAGACTCACATCCATCGAGTCCGTGATGCTATCCAGCCATCTCATCCTCGGTCGTCCCTTTCTCCTCCTGCCCACAATCCCTCCCAGCATCAAAGTCTTTTGCAATGAGTCAACTCTTTGCATGAGGTGGCCAAAGTACTGGAGTTTGAGCTTTAGCATCATTCCTTCCAAAGAAATACCAGCATTGATCTCCTTCAGAATGGACTGGTTGGATCTCCTTGCAGTCCAAGGGACTCTCAAGAGTCTTCTCTAACACCACAATTCAAAAGCATCAATTCTTTGGCACTCAGCCTTCTTCACAGTCCAACTCTCACATCCATACCTGACCACAGGAATAACCATAGCCTTGACTAGATGGACCTTAGTTGGCAAAGTAATGTCTCTGCTTTAGAATATACTATCTAGGTTGGTCATAGCTTTTCTTCCAAGGAGTAAGCATAATTATTTGTTTGATAGGAAAAGTCCTCTAAAAGATAGGAAAATTCTAAAATCGCTTCCCTGAAAACTCCTTACAGAAGACTAATAAAAATATGGAAAATCTAAAGTTCCAACTCAAACTGTCCTTTTTCACTTCTTGCTCAACCTCAGATCCACCAACCATCTCACCACTATAACTTGACTTCCTCTGCCCGTTCATATAATCTTCTATCACCGCATAGCAAATTACCCAAATATATCAGTTTAAAATAATGTTTGTTTATGATTTCACTGATAAGACCCAAGTAGGCTCCACTGGCTCCTCTGTTTTCAGTCTCAAGAGGCCAAAGTCAAGCTATATGACAGGCTGCACTTTTATTTGCAAGTTCTAGAGAAGAATCCATTCCCACACTTTCGGAGGCTATGGGAGAATTCAGTTCTTTACATTTGGAAAAACGAGACCCATATCCTTGCTGGCTATCAACTAGTTATTGTTCTCAGCTCCTAGTGGCCACATATATTCCCTTCTCAAGGTGCCATCCGACTCCATTCCAGCAATGGCATATCCATATCTCTCATGCTTCAAATGTTTATGACTTCCTCTTCCATCACTGTGCATGCTAAGTCGCTTCAGTTGTGTCTGACTCCTCATTACTCTATGGACTATAGCTTTTCAGGTTCCTCTGTCCATGGGATTCTCCAGGCAAGAATATTGGAGTGGGTTGCCATGTCCTCCTCCAGGGGATTTTCCTGACCCAGGGATCCAACCCAGGTCTCTTACGTCTCCCACGGTGGCAGGCGGGTTCTTTACCACTAATACCACCTGGGAACCCTATAATAGGAACCATAGTATTCATTTAAGAATAATGAGGTGGTAGTGGTTTAGTTGCTAAGTCATGTCCAACTGTTTTGCAACCCCTTGGACGGTAGCCCACCAGGCTCTTCTATCCATGGGATTCTCTATGCAAGGACACTAGAGCAAGTTGTCATTCCCTTCTCCAGGGCATTTTCCCAAACCCAAGGATTGAACCCATGTCTCTTAAGTCCCCTGCATTGGCTAGTGACTTCTTTGCCACTAGCACCACCTGGAAAGCCCTGTGTCACTAGTCAAAGAAATAAGTTTTCAAGGGCTCATACAATTAGATTAAGCCAACATTAATATATTCCCTATTGTAAAGTCAAGCAATTAGCAACCATAATTACATTTTCAAAATTTCTTTTGCCATGTAAAATTATGTAATCCTAGAAATAGCAACTGGAAGTCATGCAAGCTACCTAGAATTCTGCCTCTTACACACATTACTTTGTAACTCCTACTCCTTCAGCATTTCACCTGACCTTTCCCCTCTTCCTCCACCATACCCTCTCATTAGACAATATCCTCTCCCAATGTCTTATGATGTAGTCAGAGATAATAATTTACCTTTCTTTTCTTACAACATTAAATCTCAGTTAAATTAGATTTCTGTAATGTACTTAATTTAAAAACTTTCAAATTCTTCTAAGGAAGGATAAACATTCACAAAATAATACAACCTAGCATTTTATAGAAAATCTTGAACTGAACCCATCATTTAGAGGCACAAGAGATATTAAGAAAAAAATGAAGCTGGTTAGAGAAGGCAAGATGAATTGATAACCAAAATGACACTGAAAATATCTATTAAAATTTGATCATGGGTGGCTATGAGTATAAAAGTAGGAGAAAAATTCTGACTTTGAGATATTTACTGTTAGTATTTTTTATTGCAATACTAACTGATCAATACCCAATTCTGTAAAGAAGGAAAAAGTAGTTTTCAGATTTTAGAGGCCATCACATTTCTATCTCCAGAGAATATTCTACTTTGATTCAGGGAGAAATTATTATAACTGACCTATCTACTTTCTTTGCTGATGGTCTTAATCCTAAAATGACAAAGAGATTGCTCAGAACTTTGAGGACAGATTGATTTGGAAAGAAATTTTAAGTTCTAATTAATACCTCTTCTGGTTAAGTATTTAAATAAACTCATGTAGAAGTACATGTCTAAATCATACACACACACACACACACACACACACATATGTATGTATATCTATAGCTATTGTAAAGAAAGAGCAACTATCCTACCATCATTTGAAAGACAAAATCTAAGTACAGAATGAACAAACTTGTCTGAGAGAATGACACCCCTCTGAGGAATTAACTGTTCTGGTCAGCCTAAAGTCTCCTTCATAAAAAATGGAGATATTTCTGAACAATTGTAAATAAAGCATGTTCTGTTTCTACTTGATACTGTGTCCAGCCTCTCTACCATAAACCTTATTATTTTTCCATCATTTGTCCTTAGAGTAACAGACTTATAAAGGTAGGTATCTCAAATGACTCTCAGACTGCATTTGGCTCAGCCACTTCCTGCTTCTGTGGGCTTTCTTACTAATTGATATGCTTTACTATATCCTGAATCTTTTAAGAGTCTTTTAAGACCTATTTTGTATACATGTACTACTATTAAATTTAGACCAGAAGGCCTCTTTCTGGAATGTCCAGAAAAAGAATCCCCAGACTATAATCTAATAATGTCACAGTCTGATTTTTACTATCTGATGCTTCCCCTACCAATATTTCAATCTTTAAATCTGAACATAATAACATTGGGGCTAAAGAAAGAAAGTATGGGATGTATAAGGGAAAGTAAACTCTTAAGGATCTCCATCAATCTGGCTTTTCCATTATTGAAACTGACCTATTACTCATTGAGAAGCAAAACTATTGAAAAACTGACTCCCATTATACTTCCTCCTTCTGCCACACATATTGGAGTGTTTCTTTTTGCATAAAGATTGGAAGTTATTCTTGATTTTTCTGGGCTAATTACCAAACGACATCTTAGAGTATTGCTTAATCTCATAGGACATTGTTGACATTGGATTCTTAACTTTTCTGAAATAGGCTAGCCCTATAAATGATCTGAAAAAATCAGTAACACCTAAGTCCTTACCCTGGACAGACTTAATAAAGACTGTACCTGTAATATGAAAGACTCCCTTTGAAGATCTCCTTATTCTGTTCTTACTCATTGACATGAACTTTTCATTCTTCTGATACATGAAAGGTCATGATAAGATTTGGAGCTCTAACTCAACAGGACAATAAAATTCAGAGACCACTATTTATTGAATCTGGAGTGAAATTCTACCCTTCTATTTTTGCACAATTGCAGCAATCTCCAAGTTAATGTAGATTGCTGGCAACTTAAATCTTAAGATCTCCACATAAACTCTATATAGCATGATGTTCAATGATGTCATTGAAATATATATTATCATGTACTGCTAACCAAACACACAATCCAGTGAGACTTCAGAAAAACCAATCTTTGTGTTCATATTTTCCAGTTAAAAGGTATCAGATACTAATTTTCTTGACCTCTGTGGAATTTTCCAGGCAAGAGTACTGAGTGGGTTGCTATTTCCTTCTCCAGGGGATCTTCGTGACCCAGGGATCAAACCCACATCTCTTGCATCTCCTGAATTGGCAGGAAGATTCTTTATCAACTGCTTTACCCAGGAACCCTTCTATGTCAGTAGAAAATTTAAAACAGAGTGCCTCATAGTTCTCCAGGAAAAGTCACTATCCTAAAGGAGGAAGCTTTCCAAAACCTCAAATCAAACAGCATACTTGTTGAGATCATATCTTTGCCTAAGACATTGGAATAAGACCCACACCTGGCAGAAATCACTGATTCTCTGCTTCTTTTGAGTTTTCTGCTTGCTTTTCGAGAATATTATTTTCCTACTGAGTTGCCTTAAAAGTTTTTACTGCTGTAATGTGATTTTTAATTTTTTTCCTCTAATCTTAATTCTTTGACTAAATCAAGGGGATAAACAAAGTTTCTGTAAATCTATGGATATCAAAGGTCCCTGCTACTGACTCAGAGTAGTGAGAAATACCTACCTGAAACCAATGATAGCAGGATTTTGGCTAAGATATATTGTTCAAGATTTGCTAGCAATTCTCCACTTAATATTTGTTTTTTTTTTTTTTCCAACTGTCTATTAGTGGTTCTCCTCCAAAATCTTAAATCTTTCATTACACATGATATACATACAAATGTAAAGATAGAAGTTACAGGAAGCCATGACAGCAGCCATTTTCAGTGAGTCCTAGCCTGCCGTCAGTACTGGATTTGGGCTTCTGAACAAACCGAAGTGCAGTAAGCTGATGAGACTCATCCCCCTGTTAACCAAGAGAGATATGCACAACAGCTTTCATATCCCCTTGGCCTCTGCAGCCCACCCTCGTGCATATGACCTTAACTTCTTGAAACTATGCTTCCTTAAATAAAATCAAACTGTACAAATAATGGTCGCTACATCATGAAAACAATTTCACCTCTTCCCCAAGCCATTTTTTATCAACTATTCATGATACAGCCGAATTTCTGCTATGTCCTCTAAAAGCCCCTCTTTCTAATCCAAGGTAGAATGTTCCTGCAAAGTTCTAAAATTGCAGTATTCTCAAGGAAGGCTTCTGTTTAGCAGTGCTAATGAAAATTCCATGTATTAGTAACTCAGGAATTTGTTCAGATTATTACTACATGTTTATACAGTTTTCAGTTCAATTTCTTCAATTCTTTATTATTACTATTACTGTTACATGAGATTTTCTTTTCATAAGATCTTCTGTTTTTAATAAGTATCATTTTGTCAAAAATAATTTTATCTATTTGCTTTACAACATTCCTTAAGCCTATCCATAATATCTCTAATGATTTTATATTTATTTACTTCAAAAGTGGCTTTGGCATTTTTTCTTCTTTAACTTGCCATGGGGTTCTACATATTAAAAAGTATATAGTTTATCCTATTGGTCATGGTATATGCCCTAAAGCACCAAACTCAGTTTGAGGCCTTTCCAATAGCCAGAAACACATATTTGAGAAACAAAAATTTGCCTGGGAAAAGGATTTTCTCCATCTTCCTATTTCTAAGAAAATTCAAGCATTCTCTATTTTTATGATTCTTTTAACAGCTGTGTTGAGGTATATATACAAAAAAAAATCAGCACAATTTAATGTGTATAATTTGATGAATTTGGATATATGCATATGCTTACAAAGCCATCACTATAATTAAGGTTATAAATATATTCTCTTTTTGATTCATGCTCATATACAAGACTCATGTATGAGTTTTTTAAACACTTAGAGATGGGATCATACTAGAATCAAGTAGAATAATGATATATGACCCTTTGTGAGAATGTGTTAAAAGCAATGGAACTCTTTTCAGAAAAATACATGTAGGCACTTACTTATACCAAAATTTACATGCATTCTAGAGTTCATAGACTTCTTGAAGTCAGTTCGCATATATCTAGGCTTACAAGAATCTATTTTATTTTGCCTAGAAGAGTGCTTAAGTATTTGTCATGTACTCTGCTTCAACTTTGCTGTTGTCTTGTCAGCCTTTTTTTTTTTTTTTTCTTTTTCCTGGGTTGACAATAAATAAATAGTTTAAGCAAGTGACACCCAGGAAGTGCCCTATCTGAGCTCGCTTCAAATGACTCAATTAATGTTGCAATGAATATTTATTGATTCTCTCCAGAATTCATGGAACTCTCACATAAAGGCTATTTGTTTTAGTGTTCTCCTGTGCACACTTGGGCAGAGATTGATGAAAGGCTTTAGTTAGTTTAAACAGAGAGCTTCTTTTATGTAAACTCCTCCTGTAAAAATAGAAGTATGCCCATTTAGAAGTCCATATTAAGTAACTAATTAAATCATATGACGTTTGAGATAACCTGATGGATGATATTTCCAATTTTGCTTTGTAGAAAAAGAAATATTTGAATAAGAGAAGAAAACCACAATAAACCCCACTCACCTATATTTTTCACTTTTTAATTATCTTTGTCCCACTGCTCTCTTTTGACTATGTCAGTTAGAACAAGAAAATGAAACTAGACAAAGAAATAATGGAGAATGATATATTGGCAGCTATCATTCTGTTTATATGAAAGGCATTTTAGATATCTAGTTTAAACCTAAACTGTATACTTTTTATAACTTCCACTTGTCTGACTCAATAATGAGAAGTGAAACTGAAAGTGAAGTCATTCAGTCATGTCTGACTCTTTGTGACACCATGGACTTTAGCCTACCAGGCTCCTCCATCCATGGAATTTTCCAGGCAAGAGTACTGGAATGGGTTGCCATTTCCTTCTCCAAGGTATCTTCCTGACTGAGGAACTGAACCCAGGTTTTCTGCATTTCTGGAAGATGTTTTACTCTCTGAGTCAGCAGGGAAGCCCCAATAATGAGATGGCCAATGCTTAAATAAATAAGAGCCTACAAAGATGTTTAGGAGTAAACCTTCATATGGGAAGAGAAAATATCTCACATATTTTAGTTCAGCATGAATTTTGAATTAACAATAGTTCTAAAGAAAATAGCAGAACAGGCAGCATTTGGGCATTAAGAGATAGGATCTCTTATCTTAAATATTGGCATTCTCATGGTATGCAGTGACACTGGTCACCAGCGTAAAAGGCCTCCTGTTAGTAGACAAGTTCTTAGTAGAGGTTTTCTACCACCATGAAAGAAATCTAGATCAGGAGAGAAAAAAGGGCAGATGCTACATCAAAGCTAAAAAAGGTAAGTATTATAATGCACACATGGTATACTCCCAGTCTCCCTAGTTTAAAAATACCAGACACCTACACCTCAATTTTGTTTTTTCAGGGGTGAATGGAATTTCATTAGTTGTAGGTAAATGTGAGAGCCAAAGACATATAGTTTATTGCATAAATATATATAGCATCAATGAATAATGGTATAATAGTTCTAATTTAATGTTACATGATCAGTTAAACATATTAACTGCTTATATATCATACACATATTATACAGGTATATGGGTATTAAGGAATGATTCTTGCCATCAAAGAGTTTTAATATGACTGCAGAAATAATTATAAATTTATCCAATTAAAATGTCCACACTCTTACTATATACTACTCCTGAGAAATTACTGATGTGTAAAAAATAACCTAAATATGCTACTATATTTACTCCTGAGAAATTACTAATATACTACCATATACTACTCGTATATACTACTCCTGAGAAATTACTGATGTATAAAAAATAACATATATACAAAGCAGTGGATGGTGTATTTGATACACCAAGCCATGTTACTGCAGTAGAGATAAATCTGGCAGAGTAATGAAGCAAAAAGAAATAAGTTCATATTAAATTTTGAGACATTAATTATCCCAGTTTAAGTTATCTGGCTCTCACTTTCTCATGAATATAGAAATTCTACATAGGGATATTGCAGAACTACATAAAATTATAAATGTGGCAGGAAATATATTCATTTATTTTGCTTTATAGGAAGATGAATCTTGGTAACTGATAATTATATAGAATATTGAGATGTGCTACTTATCCTCTTTAAAGTATATGTGACTGTGATAACAGAAAGAATTGTGGTCTAAAAGGGTGCCTTTCTTTGGGTTTTATATACATTTTAGCAAGTAAGTCATTATTGCAGCATATATTTACTATCACCATTACACAGCAGGCAATGTACTAGGCGAAGTACTTTTTTGTTGTTTTTTTTTTTATTTTTAAAGATGGGTAAAAATCTAGTCTCCTGGAGATTGCAATCTAAGGATGAAAGCAAATATTAAGTAAATGCAAAAATATATCTTTAATTGAATATTTTGGTCATGAATATGCAATCAACAATGGTATAATAATGGGTACTAAACTTGTACTCCCACTATAAACAGCTAGAAAACTGTTTCCACTTATTGGAAAGGCACCACAGGATTTTGCTTCCTTAGAGTTGAGAAATAAACAAAATGAGTCCAACTCTGCTCCAGCTTATAGCCTGGAGGTAGTCTTGAAAATAGAGGAAAGAAAGGGAACCAAGCAGAGTCCAACATTTTTTCACTGAGATGAGGAGATGGAAATCAAAGGTCATGCGCCAAGTGTCTGGAGATGATTTTATCTTTAATGAATAATGAATTAATAGCTCACTATGGGTTTTCTTGCTGACTAAGTTCTGTCTAGTCAAGGCTATGGTTTTTCCTGTGGTCATGTATGGATGTGAGAGTTGGACTGTGAAGAAGGCTGAGCACCGAAGAATTGATGCTTTTGAACTGTGGTGTTAGAGAAGATTCTTGAGAGTCCCTTGGACTGCAAGGAGATCCAACCAGTCCATTCTGAAGGAGATCAGCCCTAGGATTTCTTTGGAAGGAATGACACTTAAGCTGAAACTCCAGTACTTTGGCCACCTCGTGCGAAGAGTTGACTCACTGGAAAAGACTCTGATGCTGGGAGGGATTGGCGGCAGAAGGAGAAGGGGACGACAGAGGATGAGATGGCTGGATGGCATCACTGACTCAATGGACGTGAGTCTGAGTGAACTTCAGGAGTTGGTGATGGACAGGGAGGCCTGGTGCGCTACGATTCATGGGGTCGCAAAGAGTCGGACATGACTGAGCGACTGAACTGAACTGATGGTTCTTCTATTTACAAGAAAAAACTGTAAATTCTGCTATGGTATTTAAATAAAGTAGGATTCACAGAAGCACAAAACGAGATAGATTTTCAAGTGAGAGTTGACAACCTTCACTCTTTCTGCATAGTATAAGTTATGGAGTCGTTTTAATCCTCTAGTAATTTTCCTCTGCAGATATCCAGTTTGTTACATTTCTCTTAAAACTTGAAAATTCAGTTTAAGAGAGTGTTTCAGCTTTGTTTAATTAAGATATGATACAGTAGTTTCAAGCTATATGGTTTTTTTTTCTGATTTTAAAAGGTAAGTACTCTTGAATTCAAATTATAGAATCTACTATAAATTTGTGATTCACTCAAAAAAGCTTTTTCCTTTAAATGTTTCTAAATTAACATAAAAATTATAATGGAATCATAATTTATGAAGAATTACATACTGTTACTATTGTACAGTTGGATACTAATTCAATTCATCTGATAAAAGACATGAAAGAGTAAACAGGACAGTTCTGTTCTTAATGCATTCTAGTAGGATGACAATGGAAGTATAAATGAATAGTACCAAATGAGGCAGCAATCCCCCTCCTGGCACATACCTGGAGAAAACCATAATCCCAAAAGATACATTTACTCCAATATTCATCGCAGTACTATTTAGGATAGCCAGGACATGGAAGCAACCTAAATGACCACCCAAAGAGGAACAGATAAAGAAGTGGCACATATGTACAAGGAATATCCCTCAGCCATAAAAAGGAAATTAAGTTGTGTCATTTTCAGAGAGACGTAAGAAACTAGAGACTGTCATACAGAGTGAAGTAAGTCAGAAAGAGAAAAACAAATATTGTATATTAACACATATATGTGGAATCTAGAAAAATGATACAGATGAACTTATTTTCAAAGCAGAAAGGGAGACACTGACATAGAAAACAAATGTATGGACACCAGTGGGGGTGGGTGGTGGGATGAATTAAGAGATTGGGACTGATATGTATACACTACTAGGTGTAAGATAGATAACTAATGAGAGCCTACTATACCTCACAGGTAACTTGACTCAGTGCTCTCCGGTGACCTAAATGGAAAGGAAATTTAAAAAAAATTAAAAAGAGGGGATATATGTGTACATAATACTGATTCACTTCACTGTTCAGTAGAAATAAACACAACACTGTAAAGCAACTACACCACAATAAAATTTTAAATGAATAATTATAATCATCATACCATATAATTCTCAGTAATTAAAATTATAAAGAAAAACAAACACATACATTATCAATGTGGGAAATAACTGATGGCCAATACTCAAATCAGTATTCTATCCATAGTGTACAAATTGCACGCAATACTCTGATCACAATATTACCAGTATCCACATCTGCTGTATCACCTGCTTGGTAGGCAGATGCTCACCCACTGAGCCACCAGGGAAACCCTATATCTGATTATTCTTGTTTAAAATATTATTTGTGGGGAGGGAGGTGGGAGGGGGGTTCATGTTTGGGAACGCATGTAAGAATTAAAGATTTTAAAATTTAAAAAAAATAAAAAATTTAAAAAATAAAATAAAATAAAATATTATTTGGAGAAATCATTGATGACTTTGTGTGTAAATCTAGATTCTCTGTTCTAAGTACTGTATAATCTGCCACTGTGTAAATATCTCAAAATTTATATCAAATATAGATACACATTTGGCTTATCTGCAGATTTGGACTATAAATAATATAGCTATGAATATTATGTTTATCAACATTTGGTGATGGGATCCAATTTTAAATAAAGTGGTTAGGAAGTCTTTTCTGAGAATGTGGTATTGCAATAAGATTTATTCATTTTTCAGTTACTATTGTTACATAACAATTTATTTCAAAATGTAATTGCTTAAACAACCACTTATTTATTTATCTATTTATTTATTTATGTCTGTGCCAAGTCTTTGTTGCTGCATGTGGCCTTTGTCTAGTTGCAGAGAACGGGAGAGACTCTCTAGTTTTGTGCAGGCTTCTCATTACGGTGGCCTTTCTTGTTGCAACTCATAGGCTCAGTAGTTGTGGCTTACGGGCTGAGTTGCCCAGCAGCACGTGGGATCTTCCTGGACTAGGGATCAAATCTATGTCCTTTACAATGGCAAGCAGATTCTTAAATCACTGAACCACCAGAAAAGTCCAAATAACCAATTTTTACGCAAAGGAGTTTTGTGGAAATTTCAGACATGGTGCAATAGGATAATTTGCCCTATACTTCATGGTATTTTACCTAAGACTTCAGCTTACAGACCCAAGTTGGCTATGGTTGGATGGTGGAAAGCTGCAATGGTTCAAAGGTCAATCAATCACATTTATGGTACTTGGGTTGGAATGACTCGAAGACCTCCACTGCTGACTTTAATGCATGAGTGGATTCTGTGTTTCTTGGCTTCCTCACAGCAAGGCAGCCTCAAAATAGTTGGACTTTTTACATGACAACTCAAGACCTAAACAGGAGTGTTATATAATATCACTTCTGGCACACTCTGTTGGTCACACCAGCACTTTGATTCAGGAGGCCAAGAGATAGATCTATTGTAGATAGAATGCCAAAAAAAAAAAAAAAGGCAAAGTAGGGCCATATTTTAAAACATCCAAAAGTCAGCCATGAGGAACTCATTCATGAAAGCAGGGGAAAAAATAAGTCTAAAGTCTCTCAGTAGGAAACATGTTTTAACTTTTGAGAAGGGGAAATAAAATCAGATTGCTTAAGTATAGTGAGAAGTGAGTAGTAGGCAGAGGTCTTTTTTTTTTTTTCAGAATATTTTATACCATTAAGTAGACCATAATGAATTTGGATCCTATTTTAAGTTCCAAGAAGTTACTGGAAAACATAGGGTAGAAACATTTACATTTCATCAATAACATTTTTGTGGCAGCCATAGAATTAACCATGCTTAGCGAAGCAAAAAAAATCTTTTTCAATCATATAGGTACCTGAGGATGTAGGCTAGGATAGTGACAATAAACATGTGGATGTGAAAAAGTGGCAAGATGAGTTTGATCATTTTTGGCTAACATAATAGTCATTCAACATTCCACTCTGGATTATCATTTTTCTTGAAATCTACTTGATCTGTCTTTACCTACCTACTGAAATCCAAGATAATTTAAGAAATCATTTGCTATCTTAGGAATTTATACATATATTTGTGACATATTTACCAAATTAGAGGAAAATCACCTATATGCATATTTTCATACATTATGATCACTGAGATCAGGAATTTGGTCTTACCCAAACTTGATTCCCAGGGTCAAACATAATATTTAGAACTGAGTAAAACTTTAGACACTAAAGTAATAATAATAATAATAATAATAATAACAATATTCTTCCAAAATAAATCTTTCAGCTGACGATAGCTGTAACTAGTATTTCAATATATACATAATGATATATATCACAAAATATTCCATATGTATAAAATTTATTATATGCATGCATCTCCATAATATCTTATATTTCTTGAAATAATCAGTTCTTAATCTTTACATTATTATTAATTACTTCTAAAATTATTGCCAGAATGTTTTTTTGCAGTTTTAGCTATTCTGTATACAAATGAGCATCTCAGACAGTGTTTTCAGAACCTATAGAAACAGCTTTTTAAAATGATCAATGCCATTTAGAAGCAATTATTTTGCAATAACTTAACACATTGGAACACTGATATTGTGCTGCTGTCAAAAGAAACGCCGATCAAATTAAATGCTCATAAGAAATGAAATTATGTCTTTGCAAGATGAGGTATTTAATATTACTTGAAATATATATTGAAAAAACAATGTCTAAAGTCAAATCAAAAATGACACTCATTTTATAGTAACATTAGTTTGGACCACTGAACATATGTAATTGATTGGTAACTTTGGAAATGACTTTAACACGCATCAAAAATAAAAGAAAAATGTGAAGAATGCTATTTTGTTGGGTAAAACAACTAAATTTTTACACAAGACAGAATGTTTCATTTTTTTTTTCCAGTCTATTTAGTCCTAGTGCTTCCTTGAGGCACAATAATGGATCCAAGGAATTCTTAGAGTCATCTCAAGCTTATAATTCACCAGAAAATAGCACAATGGTTTCCTAAGGCATTGCTCTCAGCATGAAAGTGCAAAATTAAGAGCAAACAAAATGCTGGGTTGAGGGGTTTCCTGGACCTTGTGTAAGAAAACTGAGGTGAATGCATCAGGGTGAAAAGCCAATTATTTTTATCATTTTATTCATTTATTCATTTATCTTTTTTCCTATAATATTTGTGAATCTTCCACTAAACCATACAAACAAAAAGAAGACATAGACTCTTCTAGCCTAAACCCTTGTGCTATACATATAACCAGTAAAGAATCAATGCCAAGCTATGTCTGAAGTTGTCTGACATTCCTCTCTTCTGGCCATTCAGAAGTTTCATCTCACTCAGCTTCTGCACAGAAGTCTCGGATCCACGCTAACACTGGTGTGTGCCTGTGCTCAGTCTTCCTGACCCAAGGATCGCACTCCTATCTCTTGCATCTCCTGCACGGGCAGGTGGATTCTTTACCACTGGTGCCACCTGGGAAGCTCATTAGATACAGATTCACTTGTGAGTAACAAGACCAGCTTTGTTTGATCACATTATTTTTTGTTCCACTACTGGAGTCTCTTAATGTTGGTTTAGAATAATTGGTTCTAGATCCCTACTACTACTTCTGGAACTCTGCTACCCCCTGCTTCATCTATATTCACTTGAAGCATATTCATGGACTTGATCCTACATTAGACTTTCTGGGTTTTCATTAATAGTTCCCTATACATCTAGATCTCCTTTCAGCTCAGTTGTGACTTTATCTACTTCGTAATGTAATCCTCTGAAAAATGGGCATTAAGTTTAGAAACACATTCAATTGCCATAAATAGGGTTTTTCCCCAAGGTTCAGGTACCAATAGAACAATTTGACAATAAAAGAGAAAACAGACACAGTATAGAGAGATTTAGAGTCATTTAGAGTAGTATTCTGGGGCTTCTAAGGTGGCTCAGTGGTAAAGAAGCCACCTGCCAAGCAGAAGATGTAGGAGGTGTGGGTTTGATCCCTAGATATGGAAGATCACCTGGAGGAGGCAATGGCAACCACTCCAGTATTCATGCCTGGGAAAATCAGAGGAGACTGGCGGGCTACAGTCCATGGGGTTGCAAAATTCGGACTCGACTTAGCAACTAAACAGCAGCAGAAGCAACAGAGGAGTATTTCAGACAGCAGTCAGTCTATCATTAAATAGTATGAATGGTAAAATAAGTAACCATCTTTAATTTGCTAGTTTTTCTTCTTTGAAGGTTTTACTCATGTTGTAGTGAGAGCATATTTATACATTATTTATAATTTGCTGATGATATCATTATTCATTACATTGCTCAAATGCAACAAATATTCTCAGAGACCATCAGGAGAAGAGCACAGACAAAGAAGGCATGAGAATCACTCTTCAAGGTCATTTGGAAGAGACAGAAACACAAATAAATAAGCATAATATATATCAATACAGATAATATTTAAGATATGTGCAAATGTAGTTGGAACTACAGAAGAAAATTTTCAAGGAGTTTGGAGTGGCATTGTAGGAGTAAGAATTGAGCTGAAGAGTAATATACTAGATGAATGGAAAGATAAAGGTCATCCCAGGAACATTAATCAGAAAGTTCAAAGACATAAATACATGAACAATCATGAAAGGGCAATATTTTAGAACTGTTAGAGGTGTGAGAAGTTTATAGAGAAAATAGAAAAGGGTTGAACGTAAAACTCTAGAGAACACAACTAACTAAAGGTTAAGGAAGACAAGAAAAATGAAAAGGTTTTAAGAATAAGGAGAGAAATTTAGAAGAGTGTTACAGAAGTGTAAGAGAAAAATAGGGATATATATTTTAGGGAGAACATCTATTTAAAATTTTTCACTCCTTTTTCTAGGAAGTGAAGGAAAAATAAAAAGAAAGAAGCAAAACTTAGGTTGAAGCAGAAAATGTGTTAGAAAATGGCAGTCAACTGTTTATCAGAATAAGCCATCTCATCTGAAGAGTGAAGCCATAGATGAAGCTGTGTTTCTGTTCTTGCACAGAGCAAAGCTGAATAACTTTGTGCAGATAGACACTTAGCTTATAGACTTCACACTTTGCAAAGATTACGGTCATTCTGTAACTTCCATCTTCACTACACTTACTTACATTTTATGTTCAGGACTTCATAGTCCAAGTAAAACGTTTAGCTTAATACCTTTTATCTGGTAAGTGAAGTGAAAGTCGCTCAGTCGTGTCCAACTTTTTGTGACTCCATGGACTATAAAGTCCATAGAATTCTCCAGGCCAGAATACTGGAGTGGGTACCCTTTCCTTTCCTCATTGCAGGCAGATTCTTTACCAGCTGAGCCAACAAGGAAGCCTTTATCTGGTAAGTGGTCAAAAAGAACTAATCCTTGCTGTATGTATTATAATAAAGGGAATAGTAATTTCCTTAGTGTTTCTGTTATTATTTTATTGATTTGAATTCTGTATTTGTATAAAATATTATCAATTCCTTTAAGAATTAAGTTCCTTTCTTTGGGGTCACCTGCTATACACTGGAGAGCATTCATTTAGACCAGTAGTCCTAAAAGCCTTGTCCCTATAACAGCAATAGCACCAACCTTTGGGAACATGTAAAACGTGAACATTCAAGGACCCCACCATGTATATACTGAATCAGAACCTCTGTAAGTGAATGAAGTTCAGTAAGATTGTTTCCACAAGCCCTGATTGAATCTAAAGTTCTACGTCAGTAGAATGAAGTCATCCATTCCTCCATTAGCTTTAAGTATAATGACCTTTAATTAACCAAGATGTCAGAAGGAGAACATTGCCTTAGGCTAGGGGAATGGATGCTTTTTGACTAGGTGGAAAAAGTGGAGATTTGGAGTATGAAAAATCTAGATTCAAGCCTTAAACTTGGCCAACAGTATATCTGTTTCCCTCAGCATTTTTTCCACTCTGTCTTGGGATATTCTACCCATCTCCCAGCGATACTGAAATAATTGAGGCAGTGACTGGAGAATGTCAGGCACATAATGGCCAATAAATACTAGTTTCTTCCACATCATAATCACTTTTATTGAGTAAAAATAAATTATACATTCTGCTTTTATTAAGAGTTTCATAAGAAACAGTCCTATGGGAACGATTTCAACATCTATTTTATAACTACTGCTGATGACATTTTCCATTCTGTCATTCAAGGTCTCATATATAAATTTTTATATGAACAATGTCTTTATATGTTTGGATATAAAAAATAGAAAACTAATTTAAATATTAATCTAGATTATGTGGTAGAATGTTTCTTCAAAATAAATTCATAGGTGTCAAATATTTGTGAATGACTTGTAATTAAATAAATTCAATAGAAAAAATAAAATTAAAACATGATGCAACTATGGGCAAAATCCACAATTTAAAGTATTCTTTGTATATAGACATTCCTATCTTTATAAAATGTTAATAATTAAATAGCTAAATTGTTACTTTTAAAAACTGTTTTCCAAACATCACTATTTTCCAAAGTTTTAATAGAAAAAAATAAAGATGCATACATTTATTAAGCATAATACATATATAATTTGCTAAGAATTATGAGAGAGCTAAAAAGCCCTTTAAAATAGTAAAATTCAATATTTTTTACTTTAAGATAAAAAGACTTAGCTCCAAAAGGCTTAGGCCCTTGATCTAGGTCAATTATTTAGTGTTAAAACTTAGCCTGGAAATAAACTCCCCGTAATGGTTTGGTCTCACTGAAGTGTTCTTCTTTGTTAGAATGAAACCTAAAAGAGCAATCTCACAGTGATATCTACTGTTTTATATTAAATGCAAATTAATTTATCAATTTTCAATTTCATCAATTTTCCAAATTCCCTGCTTCTAGTAAAATAAATCATAAGAGTGATATACAGCAAGTTGAAACAAATATTTCCTTTGCTTTCATAGCAGTTGAGTGCTCTGATCTGGGAAATATGAATTTATTTTTCCCCTGTTTTATTGAAGTATGATTCAAATATTTAACAAATGGGATATGTTTAGGTTTAATAACATGATTTTCTAAGGTTTACAATGAGATTATTTAATATTACTTCCAAAATCAAATAAACTACATCCATCATCTCACATATTTACCATTTCTGTGCACATGTGTGTTGTAAGAACACTTATGATCTATTTCCTTAGTAAACTTCAAGTATATACTACCATATTAACTACAATCACTATTCTGTATACCTGAACCCAGGACTTATTCATCTTATAACTGAAGGTTTGTACTCTTTCACCAGCATCTTCCCATTTTCACCACCCTCTAAACCCTAGGCAACCACTACCTTTGTCCTTACTTACATGCCCTTTTTAATGCTTCTTCCTTTATACCTGCATGTTTTCATAATCTTGGACAATAATTTCATATAAACAGCTTCTCCCTTAATTCTTACAACAAATATATCTCTTTAGAAGAAATGGGAGTGTTCCCTGCTCTAATTCAGTCATATTTCACACACACACATTCTCTGTGACACCTTCTTGAATCACAGTTTCTGTTTCAGTCTCTTCAGTCCTAATTCTGATGTTCTAAAATAGAATTTTATTCCAAAATTGAAAGTACTGACTTCTGCTAATTTTAATCAGTTATGAAATTCAGATTTTCTCAGTTGTAGGTTAGTGTTCATTTCTCTCTATTCCACTAAATCTCAATAAAATGGGTTTCAGCTAACATGTTCAAAGGCTAGTTTTTCAGTTGAATTTAGTAATTATACTTGTCAGTGACACCATACTACTATTCAATATTTATGAAATCTTTTTTTTTTTTTTTGCTGAGTGAGTAGTGAAGCATCACCCAATGCTGTAGCAAGATACAAAATTAACACACAGAAATCAGTTGCACTTCTTCACACTAACAATGGAATAACAGAAGGGAAGTATAAACAAACAATCCCTTTAAAAAAAGCAGCAAAAAAATAAAATACTTAGGAATACACCAAGAAAGTAAAAGACTTGTAAGTTATAATAAAGGAAATAGAAAATTATTTAAAGAAATGGAAAGATATCCTATATACTTTGATTGAAATAATTAATACTGGTAAAATGACCATACTACTGAAAGCAATCTACAGATCCAATGTGATCCCTATAAAATTATCTATGATTTTGTTTTACAGAACTAAAACAAACAATCTTAAAATTTACATAAAACCATAAAAAGACTCAGAATTGCCAAAGCAATCCTTAGGAAAAAGAACAAAGCCAGAGGCATAACCCTTCCAGACTTCAGACAATACAACAAAACTATAGTAATCCAAACAGCTTGATGTTAGCATAAAAACAGACATATGGAAAAAGGGAACAGAACAGAAATCTCAGAAAGAAACCCACAAACCTATGGACAATTAATCTTCTACAAAGGAGGTAGGTACAATAAGGAAAAAGTCTCTTCAGCAAGTAGTATTGGAAAAGTTGGACATCTGCATATAAATCAATGAAGTTAGAACATATCCTCACATCACATACAAAAATAAACTCAACATGGTTTAAAGACTTAAATATAAGACATGATACCATGAAACTCCAAAATATTATCTGACATAAATCATACCAAATATTGCCTTGGGTATGTTTTCTTAGGTCCGTTTTCCCAGACAATAGAAATATAAAATAAGCTGCTGCTGCTGCTGTTGCTGCTAAGTCGCTTCAGTCGTGTCCGACTCTGTGCGACCCCATAGACTGCAGCCTACCAGGCTCCTCTGTCCATGGCATTTTCCAGGCAAGAGTACTGGAGCGGGTTTCCATTGCCTTCTCCAATAAAATAAACTAATTGAACCTAATCAAATGTATAAGCTTCTGTACAGCAAAGGAAACCATAAACAAAACAAAAAGAAAACCTATGGACTCAGAGAAAATACTTGTAAATGATGCATCTGACAAGGACTTAATATCCAAAACATATCACTATTTCATGTGTATCAATAACTAAACAATACAAAAACAAATAGACACTTCTCCAAAGAAGACAGACATATAGCCAATAGGTACATGAAAAGATGCTCATCATCACTAATTATTAGAGAAATGCAAATCTAAACTACAATGAGGTACCACCTCACACCAGTCAGAATGCCCTTCATTATGAAGTCTATAAATAATGAATGCTGGAGAGGTTGTGGAGGAAAGGGAACCCTATTACACTGTTGGTGGGAATGTAAACTGGTAGAGCTATTATGGAAAACAGTATGGACGATCTTAAAATATTAAGAAAAGAGCTACCATATGATCTAGCAATCCTACCCCCGGGCATATACTGAGACAAAACTATAATCTGAAAAGATACAAGCACCCTCTATGTTCATATCATCACTATTTACAATAGCCAAGATGTGGAAACAAACTAAATAACCATCAACAGATGCAAGCATAACGAAGTGGTATATAAATACAATGGAGTATTAGTCAACCACAAAAGAGAATGAAATATTGCCATTTGTAGCAACATAGATGGATTTAGAGATTGTCATCCTAATCGAATGAATCAGAGAGAGAAAGAAAAATACCATATGATATCACTTATACATGGAATCTAAAATACAACTTAAATGTGCATATCTATGAAACAAAAAAATAAGACTTACAGACACAGAGAACAGAATTTCAGTTGCCAAGGGGGAGCAGTGGAGGCAGGTAGGAAGGATTTGGAGTTTGGGATTAGCGGATACAAACTAGTATAGTATGGATAAATACTAAAGTCCTACTGTCATAGGGACCATAATGGAAAAGAATATGAAAAAGCATATATATATATATGTATATATGTATATATATACACACACATATATATATATCACTGATATCACTGTACTGTATAGCAGAAATTAACACAGCATTGCAAATCAACTATACCTAAATAAAACTTAAAAAAAAAACAATAAAATAATCACACTGATATATGATTATTAAGTTGTTTCCTTCATTTACTGATATATTTGTTAGTTTCCAATAGTTAATCTGTTTAATCTCTTTAAATTAATGTTAGCATTAGGTCTGAAACATGGGTGATCTACTTTAGTTTGTCAGATCTCAAGTAAGACCTCTCAATATGCTCTACTAATATGTTTTCTTTATTTGAAACTAAACATTATTGTACAATATAATTTCTATTCTATCCTACTGATTCATATTACTGCTGCTGCTGCTGCTAAGTCGCTTCAGTCGTGTCCAACTCTGTGCAACCCCATAGACGGCTTGCCTATATAAAGATGGTATATATTCCTTCCAATAGCAAATACATTTACAGAATACAATGGAAGTATTTTGTTGGGTCAGCAAGTAGCCAAAAAAGTAACATAATTTTCCTTTATATGAAGACTATTTCATATTTAGTTGTTTTCAAAAATACCTTAATCAAAATATTTAATATGTGTTTGGAGAATCACCAGATATGGACATGCTTTGAATAATTCTGTATAATCCCTAGAATTTTTAAAAATGAAGTGAATACAAACTGCCAAAAACAAAATAGAAGGCAAATCAATTTACAAAGAAAGCTAAAATTCCCTTCATGTTGATCAGGGAAATGTAAATCAAGATCACAATGAGGTAATATTCTACATCTAGTCAGTTGGATAAGATTCAGAAATCTAACTATAACAAATGTTAGAAAAAAATTAAACTTAAAAAGGTATAAATTTCCAGTTATAAGATAAATAAATTATTGAGATGTAATGCACAGCATAGTAGTGATAGTTAATAATACTGCATTGTTCATTTGAAAGTTGCTGAGAGTAATTATAAAAACCTTCATCACAAGAAAAAGAAGTTTTAAACTACTGAACAATGTTAATTAGATTTATTGTAGTAATCATTCTTCAGTATACATAGCAAAATGCTATGTTCTACATCTGAAACATAATATTATATGTCAATTATATCTCAGAAAAAAGATAGAAAGAACAAAAGTTTCAGAGGCCACCAGTTGACTGGATCTCTTACAGAATGTTGGTATAAGTTAAAAACTGTACAACCTTTGGAAAACAATTAGAATAATATTGGATATTGCTTACCATATATCTAAGCAATTCCACTTTTAGGTACAAACCTCCTTGTGTGTATTCATCGGAGGACATATATGATAACATTCTTATGATTACTTTTAGAATAGAAAAAATTACAAAATTTAATTACAAAATTATCATATGCATGTAACTATTATACAGCCATGAAAAACAAATGATTATTTATTTTTATTAGGGGATAATTGCTTTACCATATTGTGGTGGTCTCTGCCACACATCATGTTGAATCAGTCATAATTATATATATATATTCCCTCTCTCTTGAACCTCCCACCTTCCTCCCATTCCACCCCTCTATGTCATCACAGAATACCAAGCTGGGTTCCCTGTGGTATAGAGCAGCTTTCCAACAGTTATCTATTTTACACATGATAGTGTATATGTGCCAATGCTACTTCCTCAATTTGTCCTAACCTCTCCTTGCCTTGCTGTGTCCATCAAATTGTTCTCTACCCCTGTGTCTCCATTTCTTCTGTGTAAATAGATTCATTAGTACCATTTTTCTAGATTTCATACATATGTATTCATATATGATAGTTGTTTTTCTCTCTCTGACTTACTTCACTCTGTATAATAAGCTCTAAGTTCATTCACCTCACTACAACTGACTCATGAATACAGAATAATGTATTCATGAAGCCAGATTCATTCTTTTAAACAGCTGAGTAATATTCTATTGCATATATGCACCACAATTTCTTTATCCATTTATGTTGATGGACATCTAAGTGGATTCCATGTCCTGGCTATTGTAAATAGTGGGGCATATGTGTCTTTTAGAATTGTTGTTTTCTTGGAGTAAATGCCCAATAGTGATATTGCTGCATAATGATAAAGAAATCAATCCAAGAAGAAGATTTAATAATTATAAATATATATGCACCCAACATAGGAGGTCCCGAACATACAAGGCAAATTATAACGACTATAAAAGGGGAAATCAATAGTGAAACAGGAGACAGTGGGAAACAGGAGACAGTGGGAAACAGGAGACAGTGGGAGACTTTCACATCTCACTTATGCCAATGGGCAGATCATCCAGACAGAAACTTAAGGGAACATAAGCTTTAAATTGGCTTCCATGATGGTTCAAATAGTAAAGAATCTGCCTGCCATGCAGCAAACCCAGGTTCAATCCCTGGGTCAGGATGATCCTCTGGAGAAAGGAATGGCTACCCACTACAGTATTCTTGCCTGGAGAACTCCATGGATGAGACAGACCTAACTGATATCTATATTTTATATTTTTCATAAAAAAACAGTAGATTTCACTTTTTTCTCAAGTGCATATGGAACATTCTCCAGAACAGATTACATCTTGGGTCACAAATCAAGCCTTGATAAATTAAAAAAAAAAAGAAATTGTAGTAAGCATTTTTTCTGACCATAATGCTGTACAATCACATATCAACTATAGGGGGGAAAATAACTGTGAAAAACACAAACACATGGAGGCTAAATAATATGCTTATGAATAACCAAGAGGCCACTGAAGAAATCAGAGGAAATAAGAAAATACCTAGAAACAATGATTTTAAATGACATACAATAATATTGATCAAATTTTATAACATAATATTTAGTGAAAAAGAGTCCCAATGGAAAGGATTTAGTTTTAGAGACTTTATATACAGTTTAAAAGCAACAACAAGGTCTTTAGTTTCTTTAGGTAGATATATTCCTAAGTATTTTATTCTTTTCGTTGCAATGGTGAATGGAATTGTTTCCTTAATTTCTTTTTCTACTTTCTCATTATTCGTGTATAGGAATGAAAGGGATTTCTGTGTGTTGATTTTATATCCTGCAACTTTACTATATTCATTGATTAGCTCTAGTAATTTTCTGGTGGAGTCTTTAGGGTTTTCCATGTAGAGGATCATGTCATCTGCAAACAGTGAGAGTTTTACTTCTTCTTTTCCAATTTGGATTCCTTTTATTTCTTTTTCTGCTCTGATTGCTGTGGCCAAAACTTCCAGAACTATGTTGAATAGTAGCGGTGAAAGTGGACACCCTTGTCTTGTTCCTGACTTTAGGGGGAATGCTTTCAATTTTTCACCATTGAGGATAATGTTTGCTGTGGGTTTGTCATATATTGCTTTTATTATGTTGAGGTATGTTCCTTCTATCCCTGCTTTCTGGAGAGTTTTTATCATAAATGGATGTTGAATTTTGTCAAAGGCCTTCTCTGCATCTATTGAGATAATCATATGGTTTTTATTTTTCAATTTGTTAATGTGGTGAATTACATTGATTGATTTGCGGATATTGAAGAATCCTTGCATCCCTGGGATAAAGCCCACTTGGTCATGGTGTATGATCTTTTTAATGTGTTGTTGGATTCTGATTGCTAGAATTTTGTTGAGGATTTTTGCATCTATGTTCATCAGTGATATTGGCCTGTAGTTTTCCTTTTTTGTGACATCTTTGTCAGGTTTTGGTATTAGGGTGATGGTGGCCTCATAGAATGAGTTTGGAAGTTTACCTTCCTCTGCAATTTTCTGGAAGAGTTTGAGGAGGATAGGTGTTAGCTCTTCTCGAAATTTTTGGTAGAATTCAGCTGTGAAGCCGTCTGGACCTGGGCTTTTGTTTGCTGGAAGAAAAACTCCTAGAGGAGAACATAGGCAAAACACTCTCAGACATAAATCACAGCAGGATCCTCTATGATCCACCTCCCAGAATTCTGGAAATAAAAGCAAAAATAAACAAATGGGATCTAATTAAAATTAAAAGCTTCTGCACAACAAAGGAAAATATAAGCAAGGTGAAAAGACAGCCTTCTGAATGGGAGAAAATAATAGCAAATGAAACAACTGACAAACAACTAATCTCAAAAATATACAAGCAACTTCTGCAGCTCAATTCCAGAAAAATAAACGACCCAATCAAAAAATGGGCCAAAGAACTAAATAGACATTTCTCCAAAGAAGACATACGGATGGCTAACAAACACATGAAAAGATGCTCAACATCACTCATTATTAGAGAAATGCAAATCAAAACCACAATGAGGTACCACTTCACACCAGTCAGAATGGCTGCGATCCAAAAATCTGCAAGCAATAAATGCTGGAGAGGGTGTGGAGAAAAGGGAACCCTCCTACACTGTTGGTGGGAATGCAAACTAGTACAGCCACTATGGAGAACAGTGTGGAGATTCCTTAAAAAATTGCAAATAGAACTACCTTATGACCCAGCAATCCCACTGCTGGGCATACACACGGAGGAAACCAGAATTGAAAGAGACACATGTACCCCAATGTTCATCGCAGCACTGTTTATAATAGCCAGGACATGGAAACAACCTAGATGTCCATCAGCAGATGAATGGATAAGAAAGCTGTGGTACATATACACAATGGAGTATTACTCAGCCGTTAAAAAGAATTCATTTGAATCAGTTCTGATGAGATGGATGAAACTGGAGCCGATTATACAGAGTGAAGTAAGCCAGAAAGAAAAACACCAATACAGTATACTAACACATATATATGGAATTTAGGAAGATGGCAATGACGACCCTGTATGCAAGACAGGAAAAAAGACACAGATGTGTATAACGGACTTTTGGACTCAGAGGGAGAGGGAGAGGGTGGGACGATTTGGGAGAATGGGAATTCTAACATGTATACTGTCATGTAAGAATTGAATCGCCAGTCCATGTCTGACGTAGGGTGCAGCTTGCTTGGGGCAGGTGCATGGGGATGACCCAGAGAGATGTTGTGGGGAGGGAGGTGGGAGGGGGGTTCATGTTTGGGAACGCATGTAAGAATTTAAGATTTTAAAATTTAAAAAAAATAAATAAATAAAAAATAAAAAAAATAAAAAAAAAAATAAAAGCAACAACAAAATGCAATAAGTACATATATCATGTAAACATGTATGTGAGATAAATCTGAAAAAAGAACAAAACAAGGAAATGATAAAGGCAAATTTTAGACTAACAGTTACTATGAGAGAGATGGAAGGAGATGGTAAAAGTGAGCACACACGTATATACAAATTATCAACTATGCTCTGGTTTGTGGTAAATAGGTACTCATTCTATAACTAAAAATAAAGCATAATGAAATGAAATAAAATAACACCATTCATGGAAAATGAGGATATCTTTCAGGAAAAAAGTATTTTAATTAAGTCAATTCTGTACACCTGAAATTCTTAAAAAGAAAGTTTTTAAAGTATCTTGAAGGTTTGTAAATTAGATTCTTAGTGATATTATTTCAGCAACTTATGTGGAAACAATATGTCTTGATTGCATAATACTCTGAGGGATACCTGCTATAACAATTTGGAAAAGACTCTGATAGGTTCAATTAAAATATCCCCTTTAATATTACAATGAAACCTGTGCTCCATTTGAAGTCTTGTTCACAAAAGTACACTAGAAAGGTGAAATACTGCACCATGTTGCTTTTATGTCACTGATAGATAAGAATAAACTGAGAAAACTGTTTCAGTGATGAAGTCTGAAATTTCATTTACAATAATACTGGATCAAGTGGAAATATAATCTAATGATATTTTCCAAATGTGATGCATGGGCCAACTTTTTCCTAAACCCTGATTTATTAACACAAATATTTACACAGTTGTCCTCTTGACTCTACTTGTAAAGCAAGTTGCTCAGTAGAATTTTTATGTTGCACTGATACAGAGGTGCCTTACTGATATTTATCGTGTCCCACCCTACATCTCTTCCCTATAATAGCTTCTAAGTCAGCCCTGGAGAAGTGATGCCACTGATTTTTGCCCTTTTTTTGAAATTTTACCCTGGAGTCAGGTCAGAATGGTATAAATTATTCTAGTTGTAAACTTTGGCTAATAGTGTATTTGAAGAGAGAGTACATTAAAGGAGACTGAGAAATAACCTAATGGATTATAATCATTGATTCTTTGGAGTCAAATGGACCTTGGTTAAAATGCATCCATTCTCTGCTATTGGCTGCATACCTTCAGAGGTATTATTTAATCAACTCCAAGTTTCAGTCTGTACCTCTGTCAAATCTGATATTAATCATATCTATTTTTTATGACTATTGAAAGAGCAGTACAGATATAATAAAGTATGCACATTAATAAGAAACAAAAATAAAGGTCTGTTTTGTAATTATGAAAACCAACTGACTCAATTTTTCAACATCAGAGTATGTTGGAGGTGAGTATGTAGGAAAAATACTGTACTATGTCTATTACATATAGTGTAGAAAGCAACTTATTCTTTTTTCTTCAGTTCTAAAAGTCTAGTGCAATCTAATATCTATGTCTTATCTATTTTAAATATTTGCTCCCATTAAGTTCAGGTTGACCTTAGGCTCTAAAGACTACAGTAGGGGATAAACAGAAAATGGACATACTCTTTCCATTCTTTTGACTTACCATTTACCCCCGTACTCTGTGCTGTCAAAGAATAGAGAGGTACAAAAAAGGGGAAAAGAGAAAAAACAAATACTATGTTGCAACGCATCCGTATGCCTCTCTTGGCAGTCTGACACCGTCACATATGGCAGCTCAAGTGCAATCTTTATCCTCACCGCAAAGGCTTTTGTGGATTGCTAAGAAACCCAGCGTTTGGGACACTGGCATATTCTGTTTCTTGGTCATGCGGTTGATTATGCTCACTGCTATTTACTCCTCCTTCCTCCCCTACCTCCAAACACCCAACAATCTGGCTAACCACTCCAAACAAACTTTCTTTTTACTGTCACTACTATATCTTTTATACCTTGAAAATCCTTTAAAAAATAACTCAGTTCAACATTGATATTTGGTATCTCTACACTGCCAACAGGAAAGAGGAACTTTGTTATGCTCTCATGATAGGCTGCACTTTCATTCTAGTCTTCTCCCTTCTCACTGAAGTTATGAATAGCTTTAGCCAGCCCTTGATTTTTAGACTTTTAAAAATATGACTAAGAGCCATTTCATGTAATTCACTCAGATTCAAGGAAACCAATGTCAAGCTACCTCAAAACTTCTCTGAATCTCACCTTAGTTATTTTGAGCAAGGGTGAAGTTGCTCACTTCTTTTCCCACAGAGATATGCATTGGCTATGGAATGTACACAGTTGATTCCTTATAAGGAATCCCCACGACTGTTATTTCTTGATCAATCTCCTTAGTTATTTTATTATTTTTACAAATGAGTGGTGAACGCAGAGTCAAACATATTTTATTATGTCTTACATTGTCTTATGCAAATGATCTTGAACCTATCATTTGTGGTCAATAGTCTAGAAAATATAAAAGTTACATTTAATATCCCATTGGATCTTTATTCAAAGTAGTTTAAATGACTTGATACAATTATTTTATCAGTAAGTAGTAGAATCATGACCTGGCCACATATCTTTCAATAGAATAAGTCTTTAAATGAAACAGATATAGAAAGACATAGATATATACTAATATATTTCTTGCAGATGGAGATAAATCTCTCTCTCTCCTTTTATGTATATATGAAAACATTTCTATACAACTGTATCCCATGAAGAAATGCACAGTGACAAGAATCCATATAATTTATCTGTGTCTGTCTTTGTTGCATGATTTTTGAATAACTAGATTTATGATTCAGGGATATAAAAATTTAATTTCCATTAAGTATGTATTGATGGATCACATTTCCAAACATGTTGAGTTATACATATGAATTCTTCTCTATACCTGTATCTGACTATAAAAAACAGAAGTAAACACTTTAGTGAATTTGTTCTCTATTCAGTTAAAGAAAACAGAAAAGCAAGACTGGACTGGCTTTTCTTCAAGTAGCATAAACTTGAAACAAGAAAATCACAATAAATCTTAGTATTGGTAACATCTGATGTATTTTTAGATAATGAATTTCTTACCCAAGAATAATCTCACATGATTTACCTCTAGATTTTAACTTGTTAAACTGTGATTGGATACCTTAGTTACTAAGGACAGTATGAATTTAAACATTATTAATACCCAACTATTCCCATTTGGTTAAGTGTCATTTAATCAGAGGAATATATAATACAATAATGATGAGGATGGGAACATAAAGCACTATCATGCTCTATACCTGTTCTGTCTAGAGAAAAATCAGAGTACTCTTAAAATCAGTTGTGCACATCATAACATGCAATGAAAGTAAAGATTTTAGCAAACATGTACTCTACATGCTCATCTCTTTGATTTACCAAGTTAAGGCCTTCCTGGATTCCCCAGACTGATTGAAAATGGAGTAGGAGCAATTAAAAGCACAACAGATTTATTTTGTAACTTCTTACTTTGTGACCTATAAGACCTTCTAGAACTAACACCCAAAAAAGATGTCCTTTTCATTATAGGGGACTGGAATGCAAAGGTAAGAAGTCAAGATGTACCTGGAGTAAAAGGCAAATTTAGCCTTGGAGTGTGATGAGCAGCAGGTCAAAGGCTAACGCAGTTTTGCCAAGAGAAGGCACTATTCAGAGCAACCACCCTCTTTCAACAACACAAGAGAAAACTCTAAATATGGACATCACCAGATGGTCAATATTGAAATCAGATTGATTATATTCTTTGCAGCTAATGATGGAGAAGCTCTATACAGTCTGCAAAAACAAGACCAGGAGCTAACTGTGGCTCAGATCATGAACTCCTTATTGCTCAATTCAGACTTAAATTGAAGAAAGTAGGGAAAACCACTAGGTAATTCAAGCATGACCTAATCAAATCCTTTACGGTTATACAATGGAAGTAACAAATAGATTCAAGGGATTAGATCTGATAGACAGAGTGCCAGAAGAATTTTTGATGGAGGTTCATAACATTATACAAGAGGCAGTGATCAAGACCATCCCCAATAAAAGTAATGCAAGAAGGCAAAATGGTTGTCTGAGGAAGCCTTACAAATAGCTGAGAAAAGAAAAGACATGAAAGGCAAAGGAGAAATGAAAAAATATACTGATTTGAATGCAGAGTTCCAAAGAATAGCAAGGAGAGATAAGAAAGCCTTCCTAGGTGATCAATGAAAAGAAACAGAGGAAAACAATAGAATAGGAAAGACTAGAGATCTCTTCAAGAAAATTAGAGCTACCAAGGGAACATTTCATGCAAAGATGGGCACAATAAAGGACAAAAATGGTATGGAACTAATAGAAGCAGAAGATATTAAGAGGAGGTGGCAAGAATACACAGAAGAACTATACAAAAAAATCTTCACAATCCAGATAATCACGATGATGTGATCACTCAACTAGAGCTAGACATCTTGGAATGTGAAGTCAAGCTGGCCTTAGGAAGCATCACTACAAACAAAGCTAGTGGAGGTGATGGAATTCCAGTTGAGCTATTTTAAATCCTAAAAGATGATGCTGAGAAAGTACTCCACTCAATATATCAGCAAATATGGAAAACTCAGCAGTGGTCACAGGACTGGAAAAGATCAGTTTTCATTCCAATCCCAAAGAAAGGCAATGCCAAAGAATGTTCAACTTACCACACAATCTCACACTCTTTGGACTCATCTCACATGTTAGTAAATTAATGCTCAAAATTCTCCAAGCTTCAACAGTATGTTAAATGTGAACTTCCAGATGTTCAAGCTGGTTTTAGAAAAGGCAGAGGAACCAGAGATCAAATTGCCAACATCCGTCGGATTATCAAAAAAGCAAGAGAGTTCCAGGAAAACATCTACTTCTGCTTTATTGACTATGTCAAAACCTTTGACTATGTGAATCACAACAAGAAATGGGAATACCAGACCTCCTGACCTGCCTCCTGATAAATCCGGATGCAGATCAAGAAGCAACATTTAGTACTGGACATGGAACAACAGACAGGTTCCAAATCGAGAAAGGAGTACGTCAAGGCTGTATATCATCACCCTGCTTATTTAAGTTATATGCAGAGTACATCATGAGAAATGCTGGGCTGGATGAAGCACAGACTGAAATCAAAATTGCCAGGAAAAATATCAATAACATCAGATATGCAGATGACACCCTACTTATGGCAGAAAGCAAACACAAAATAAAATCCTCTTGATTAAAGTTAAACAGAAGAATGACAATGTTGGCTTAAAATGTAACATCCAGAAAACTAACATCATGACATCCGGTCCCATCACTTCATGCCAAATAAATAGAGAAACAAAGGAAACAGTGAGAGACTTTATTTTGGGGGGTTTCATAACCACTACAGATGGTGAATGCAGCCATGAAATTGTAAGACACTTGCTCTTTGGAAGAAAAGCTATGACCAACCTAGACAGTATATTAAAAAGCAGAGACAAAACAACAACAACAACAACAAAGATCCATCTAGTCAATGCTATGGTTTTTCCAGTAGTCATGGATGGATGTGAGATTTGGACTATAAAAAAAGCTGAGTGCTGAAGAACTGATACTTTTGAACTGTGGTGTTCGAGAAGACTCTTGAGAGTCCTTGGACTGCAAGTAGATCTAACCAGTCCATCTTAAAGGAAATCAGTCCTGAATATTCATTGGAAGGCAGATGCTGAAGCTTAAAGGCAATCCTTTGGCCACCTGGTGTGAAGAACTGACTCATTTAAAATGACCTTAATGCTGACAAAGAGTAAAGGCAGGAGGAGAAGGGGACAACATAGGATGAGATCATTGGATGGCATCATCAACTCGATGGACATGAGTTTGAGTAAGCTCCAGGAGTTGGTGATGGACAGGGAAGCTGGCATACTGCAGTCCATGGTGTCCCAAATAGTTGGACACAGCTGAGCAACTGAACTGAATGGAGGTGGCCTTATTTTATCTGTGTGTGTACCACCATTTATGTATCAATTACTATCCATGACAAAAAGAGGAATTTATTACATTTTATTGTTTATCTTACTGTATTTTTACGTTATAGTATGTCTCATTGCTGCTGCTGCTGCTAAGTTGCTTCAGTCATGTCCGACTCTGTGCGACCCCATACACGGCAGCCCACCAGGCTCCCCCATCCCTGGGATTCTCAAGGCAATAACACTGGAGTGGGTTGCCATTTCCTTCTCCAATGCATGAAAGTGAAAAGTGAAAGTGAAGTCGCTCAGTCGTGTTCTACTCTTTGCGACCCCATGAACTGCAGCCTACCAGGCTCCTCCATCCATGGGATTCTCCAGGCAAGAGTACTGGAGTGGGTCGCCACTGTCTCATTAGGTAAGTGCAATTTATCTCTTTAGATTTGGATTCTCTATTTTTATTATATCTTGATCCTTGCATAACTTGTAGCCACGTGATGGGTAAAATTATGCTAAAGAAGTGGTTATTTTTCTAGATGTTCCCGAACCAGTATCTGTCTTTGTGAAATTTATATTTTCTCTTGCTTGATCATGCAATTGATTATTCTCACACTTCATCCATATCCCTTCATAATTTTATAAGTGCAGTTCATTTCTAAAATCCTAATACCACAAGCCTCATCTACCATTATATAGCAATCAGGAAGCTCTGCTTCAAGAAACAGTGAAGTCAGGGTGGTGGCAGTAAAGGTGAACTGCTATTGGCTAAAAAACCCCAAAAGTCTGAAAATTAATTCTGTTTCAACGGCTCAATATGTCTTCAAGGATCAAATTTCTCTTCGACTGCTATGTGTTCCTTCCTCAGTGTTAGCTTGGCTTAATCTACCTTTCCTTCACATTGGCAAAATAGTTTATTTCAGGCTTCATATCAATACATGCAAAATAACTAAAATGAGATATTCAAACAAGAGTCTTAAAATCATACTGTGTATTACAGTTAAGGATGAATTTCCAATTGCCTTAGACTAACCACAGCTTATCCCCAGGACCAGGGTCAGTCAGCATAAGGACACTGCAGGAAGAAAGGAAACCCAAGGAAAATATTTGGATTCTGTTACATGTACTATATGAAAGAGGAAATAGATGCTAGGTAGGAACTCAGCAAAATTTTACCACACATAAAGTAAGTCAGACAAATCTGTGAAAATATATTATTTGCAAAAATCTACCTGGTATTTTCTGAAAAAATGTTTATTTTTCCTTTTCAAAGAATATTACTCATTTTTAAGTTTCCAAAATTGTAGAGTTTGTGTCCAAAATATTATAATCAATTGATCACATTAAGTATAAGCTTACTTCATGTGAACAGTAAATACAGTACAAAAGGAAACAGCTATAAAACTTATTCTCATTGATTTTTCTCTTCTTTGATATCTTACTTTGTACTGGGAAGTCATCATATTCAAGCTAAACATTCATTCAGTGAAAATCAGAAAAATAACCTCAAAGAAATTTATGTTGCTACTCTAAGATTTTATTTATGTATTTCTAACTTAATTACATGGAATCACTCTTCATTTCACTGACACAATTAATTTTCATTGCATATCATTACAGTCACACACTAAAAGACATTATAAATTTCATTACATTAGGAACTTAATAAAATCTTTCATCCATAAACAATCCACTTTTGCATTCTAACAATTTTTTGTCAGTTCTCAGAATGTGTTATCGTCACACCGAAATTATAAAATTGTACACTGCCTGGATTTCATTTATTAATGTGTTCATTTGTATATAAATCACCTCATTCCTCAAAAGGCATAAAATGTCTATCAGTGATGTTTTATTTATTGTTTTAGATATTACCTTATTCATAAAACAATTGGACCCAATAGCAAAAACATGATATGATTATTTGGAGTTGAAATGGTACTAAATATAGGGATAATAGTGATATCTGACCTCCTTCCCTGGTGGCTCAGATGGTAAAGACTCTGCCTGCAATGCAGGAAATCTATGTTCAATCCCTGGGTTAGGAAGATCCCCTGGAGAAGGAGATGGCAATTCAGAGATATCTGAGAATTCTAATTAGTTCAACAGCGATTGCAAGTGAGAGATTTTTCAGAAAATCTTTTTCGTTGATGATGGACAGGGAAGCTTGCTGTGCTGTAGTCCATGGGGTTGCAGAGTTGACATAACTGAGCGACTGAACTGAACTGATAATCTTTAAACATTTTAGGACATGTATTTCCAAATGAAAAAAGCACCTGGATACTCACATTATTTTTTCATTTTGTGTTATGTTATGTAATCTTCAGTTATTTGGGTCTTGATTGAGAAGGGAATGGATAGTGGAAGGACAATCTACAATGACGTAGGCATGAGTATCACTGTACAATTATTTGTGAGATATGTTCCAGGGGTCCAGTTTTACTTCAACCATATTCAGACACATGTAGTTTCTCAAAGTATGGGTTTCCTTGGTGGCTCAGATGGTAAAGAATCTGATGGGTGTGATCCTTAGATCAGGAACATCCCCTGCAGAAGGGAATGGCTACCCACTCCAGTATTCTTGCCTGGATAATTCAATGGACACAAGATCCTGGTGGGCTACAGTCCCTGGGGTCTAAGAGTCGGACATGACTGTGTGACCAACACTTTCACTACTACTCTTGCTATATTCGTTATCTGTAGTTTCTCAAATAGACTGTACTCCCTGTCATTTTGTCTTTCCTTATGCCTTCCCTTAAACTGGAATGTATTAATCTCCTTGTGCTTTAAAAGCGTCTTTATTTACAATCTGTGAGTATCCTCAGGCAAGTCACTTTGAAATAGTCTATGTTCCTGTTTACTCATTCTAGGCATGGAGATAATAATGCACCATCATATCAGATTGTTGTAGTTATTAAAAATGGCTTAGCACAAATGTGTGTATGTTTAAAACAGTGCTTAACTCATAGGATTAACAAAAATTGTACAATGATAATAGTCCCTGGACCGCTTTATTAGTCCTTCTAGATTCAGTATGAGCACTTAAGACATTGGAAAGAAGGCTAGTATACATAAAGTGGAGACAATAGGAGAGAGTAGTAAAAGATGAGGTGAGAGAGGGAAGTATAGATGGCAACATTTTTTTATCCTGAGGCTAAAGGAAACTACTGAACAATTTTAATCAGTTTGATAGAGACTGGGATTTTGAATAAAGCAATCTATTTAAAGAAGACCTTTGAGAGTACCGTGGGAATAATCTCTTCATATGTGCCAGAAGGCATCTCTCTAAACTTTCTGCAGAGAAACATTAATAATCAACAGAGGTGTTTAGATGCACTGTTGCTGTTGTTCAGTCACTAAGTTGTGCCCACCTCTTTGCGAACCTATGAACTGCAACACACCTAGCTTCCCTGTCCTTCCTTATCTCCCAGAGTTTATTCAAATTTATATTCATCAGTGATGCTAACTATCTCATCCTCTGCTTCCTCCTTTTCTTTTTGCCACCAATTTTTCCCAGCATCAGGGTCTTTTCCAATGAGATAGTTCTTCACATCAAGTGGCCAAAGTTTTGGAGCTTCAGCATCAATCCTTCCAATGAATATTCAGGACTGATTTCCTTTAGGATTGACTGGTTTGATGTCCTTGCCATCCAAGGGACTTTCAAGAGTCTTCTCCAGCACCATGCTTCAAAAGCATCAATTCTTCAGGACTCAGCCTTCATTATGGTCCAGCGTTCACATCAGTACATGACTACTGGGATAATCATAGCTTTGACTATATGGACATTTGTTGGCAAAGGGATTTCTTTGCTTGTTAGATTTCCTTCCAAGGAGCAAACATCTTTTAATTTCATGGCTTATCAGCATTATTTAAGCAGAATCTCACCAGTTGAGAAACACCGTATTAGGTAAAGACAAATAATTGTACTTCAGATTTAAAGAGGGAGGATTAGCTTCCCTGTTGTGGTTGAACTTGAGGGGCTAACACTGCATCCCTGTAGGGGTCTGAATAGGTAGCATCTCACCAAGTTTGCCACACAATTGATTGATATAGTAGGCATGTATTTGCATTATGGAAGCAGATTTCATTAGGCATAAATATCCTGTCACTAACACTTGTTAAATTTTCACAATAATGTGCCCTCATATAAAGCATACTCTGTGCCCTATACAAGGAGACAGAATCAAAGATGTATGAGAAAAATGACTGTAAATTTAAAACTTTTTCTTTAGTTTGAACTAAAATGATCTTTTGCACCTTTTATGGAGGGGCAACCTGGGGTAATGGGGAAAAATGCATTTAGGTATGAACTCTATCTCTTCACCATGTAAGGGGGACACACTCCACACTTTGTGCACATATTATCCATACTTGTGTGTTACTATGTTATTCTACTTTCTTTTGAACAAGCAAGGGCTTACTGCAATTTCTTATTATTTTAATAGTGCTATTTATTTATTTCAAAAAATAACATGAATTGTTTATACAATTGAAACTATTATTGATGAATATACATGTTCTTTTCACAATATATACAGTCAACTCTTCTACATCTTGGGAGTTAATCCATGTAAAACTTTAAATATCTTTTTTTAAAAAACAATGAAATATCTTACTGCCTTCTGTTAAGTTACCCTCTTATCACTCGGCAATGCTAAGTAATTCACAAAATATTCACTATGCATATATTATGAAAAAATCCACTTTGTTTTAAATAACAATCAAAATCCTACATTAAGAAAAAACCTGGATCCATTCTTCTGAGAATCTAAGTTTATATCTAATGTCATTGTAAAATCTTTAAATATAGTTTGATAATAAGAACTATGTTTATCATTAAAATATTCTGAAAAACTGCTTCTTTAAGCTTAACCCCCAAATTAAATGGTTCATTTTTTCAAATTAACTGGTGAAGCAACATATTAAGAGGGGTATTTGGTGAATTTCAAGAGCAGCAAATAAAAGTGAATTTCTTAAAAACTGTGTGTGTGTGTTAGTCACTCATTCATGTCCAACTCTTCATGACCCCATGGACTACAGCCTGCCAGGCTCCTCTGTCCATGGAATTCTCCAATAAAACCTACTTTATTATAAGCAAACAATTTAACAAATTACTTAAAGTCAATTGTTAGCACAAAACTGAATGAATCTTTAAAAATGCTTGCATTGTTTGAAACTTTAAGAATGCTTGTACTTTATTAGTAATATAAACAAATTAAACAATCTGACGGATTTATATTATCAATTTTTAGAACAAAATTGGACCAAACCTTTAAAAATGCCTGTGCTGTTTGATCTGTTACTCTGAAAAATAAAAATAGTTCTAGGAGTTATCAAGTTTTATTTTCCGCAGAAACATCATGTGCTCTTTCTGTACAAAGCACTGCAGCCTGCACTGAAACATTCTGTTTCATCTTTACTTAAATTACTAATATATTTGTAAATCTTATGTCTTTAAAATTCTGACAAAGACTCAAAAAGTAATATGTTGTAAAGTGTATCTGCTTGATCTCTCTATCTAAATAAAGTATATGGCTATATTTTCTCAGAGATGAGAATATAAAGAGTTTTTTAGGAAAAGTTTTTATGACCTCTCTTTATAACTCATTTGAAAGAGCTACACAACTTTCACAGTGAGGAATGTCTTCTTTCTAGCTACCCTTTATCCTTCTGACTTAGTTTGATTTTAGCTTTTATCCTAAGTAGAAATGCAAAACAACTGGTCATTTCCATCAGCTCAATTTTATCTACATCAACACAAACTGCTAACGAAGTGAAAACTCAACAACTATTATCTTTGTCTCTTGATGCTTAATTACCAGTTTGTCTTTTTCAACAAGTGAAAAGAAGTTATGTGGCTGAATTCAGTGATGTGATTGCGGTTTATAGTTATTTAACTATTCACAACAACCCTTGGCATTCTTTATTCCATGTTGAACAATTAAAATTCCATTAAGCTTTTTTTTTCCTCTAAGAGATCTTATTTCCCAGACCTCTGAATCACTCATGTGAATGCTCTTTAGATTGAAAATAATAAGCATAATATGTCCTTCTTTTCACTTGCAATCATATTAATTCAACCAGGAAATGTTTTCAAGATTACCATGAATTGTTGCTGCTGCTGCTGCTGCTAAGTCGCTTCAGTTGTGTCCAACTCTGTGTGACCCCATAGATGGCAGCCAACCAGGCTCCCCCATCCCTGGGATTCTCCAGGCAAGAACACTGGAATGGGTTGCCATTTCCTTCTCCAATGCATGAAAGTGAAAAGTGAAAGTGAAGTTGCTCAGTTGGACTCTTCAAGACCCCATGGACTGCAGCCTCCCAGGCTCCTCCATCCATGGGATTTTCCAGGCAAGAGTACTGGAGTGGATTGCCATTGCCTTCTCCACACCATGAGTTAGGTATTATGAATTTATAGAATAAACCACTGAACCAAAATAAGATTTATTTACTATACGCTATTGCTCTTCTAAGCATGTAATATATAGCAACTCGTTTATTCTTCACAACAACCCTAAGGGGTTGATGTCATTATTTTAATCTTCATTTTGAGATATGTGCTAAAGACATACAGTAGGATTCCCTGTTGGCTCAGATGGTAAGGAATTCACCTGCAATGCAGAAGACCCAGGTTCAATTCCTGGTTTGGGAAGATCCCCTGGAGAAGAAAATGGCAACCCACTCCAGTATTCTTTCCTGGAGAATTCCATGGATGGAGGAGCTTGGTGGGTTATAGTCTATGGGGACACAGAGTCAGACACAACTGAGCAAATAACACATACAAAGACACATGATACATGAACAAATAGTAAGAACTATGAAGAAACAAATTAGGGGTTGGGGTAAAGGCTCTCATATCTCCTACACTGGCTGACCTGGGAAAGTCACAATGCTGAGGTGAATGCTGCAGTAAGACATGGATAAATGAAATCAGCTGTACCATGCTACGCATGGGAAAATTCACCCAGCAACTACAAATTCTCTCTGATGGGAAAGAGTTTCTTACATGTGAGAAGCGGATGAAGCTCTTTGTGCCTATACCTGGAAAAAACATAAAAACATGAATTATGGACTCAGAGAAGTGTAGAAAGTGTCAAATAATAGATGGTGTTTGATTTTGCTGATTCTACTTGCAATGGAAAGTCATAGAGCAATTTTATTAATAGGATTAATAGCATTTCTTTTAATTTTTAAAAAGGTTATCTGGAATATATATAGTAAGGGAAGCAAGCGCAAGCAGATTAAAATTTTGCAGTTACCTGGATATTAATGCTGCTTGATACATAAACTTAACAGTTTAGAGAGAATGTTTGAGCAAAGACCTAAGTAAGCAAGAGTTGAAGACTGACATTTGGGAACCATTACATTAGAGTCAGAGAGAGTAAGAGGAACCAGGTACACAGAATAAAAAAAGAGATTCAATTAGGTAGAAAGAAATCCAAGAAACTGAGTCACAGATGCTAAGTGAAGAAACCATTTCAGAGAGGAAGCAGTTTGACTGTTTCAAATGCTGCTGAGGTGTTGATTGAAAAAAGAATAAGGAAAAGAAAGATCTTTGGGCTTTAAAAACTAGCAGTCATGCTGACCTTATTAGAGACAATCTTGCAGAGTATTGAGGATTAAAGAGTGAGTTGAAGAAAAATAAGATAAGAGGAAGTTGAAACAACGATTAGAGATTCTTCTTACTGTATCCTTATATTCTTTATACCAGGGACCACAATTACAGAGGGGGATGTGCCCTGGGTACTTATGTCAATTATCTATGGCACAGAGTAATTGTGAGTTTACAGCTAATAGACAATTCTTTGCAAGATGCCTATAAATACTAAACCTCAAGAAATATTAAGTGGCCTTACTGTCATCCTCTTTACTTTACTTCCCAGATCTAATCAAATGTATGTGCATCTCACTCTTTGCAATCCCATGGACTGTAGCCCACCAGGCTCCATTGTCCACAGGATTATTCAGGCAAGAATATTGGAGTGGGTTGCCATTTTCTTCTCCAGGGGATTTTCCTGACCCAGGGATCAAACCCTTGTCTCCTGTGTCTCCTGCATTAGCAGGTGGATTCTTTACCACTGAGCCACCTGGGAAGCCCATTAATCGAATAGTTAGAGGCAAATACATAATACACATATATAAATGCACTGATATTGCACAGTGTCCTAAGAAGTCCTTGAAATAGTGTTGGATTTATACCTAATTCTTAGAATTACTATAGTTGTAAAACAAGTTTACAAATAAAACATTCAAATATAAAATAGATTATTAAATTAGAATTCTCAAGATATACGGTTGTATTTATAAAATGTAGATTTTAGATATGAAAATATTAGAGTTTTCAATATGCTTTCAGGAAGTGTTTTTCTAAATATTCCTGGCATTTTTATGGAAGGCTTACTTTATTGTTGATATAATGAGATTTCTTACTCCTTTTTTCCTAAAAAGTAATACATTGGGTTGGCCAAAAATTCATTTTGACTTCCATACAATCTTATGAAAAATGCAAATAAGCTTTTTGGCCAATACAAAATGTACAATGGATTTTGAGATTTGGAAATTTTACATGCAATACTAATTTATTGAGAATATCAGTTGCTTTTTTGCCAATTACCTAAGCTTCATAATTTAGAGACCCAGGTTCAATCTCTGGGTCCAGAAGATCCCCTGGAGAAGGAAATGGCAACCCATTCCAGTATTCTTGCCTGGAGAATTCCATAGACAGAAGAGCCTGGCAGGCTATAGTCAATGGGGTCGCAAAGATTTGGACATGACTGCTCGACTAACACACACACAAAATTCACTTTTATTTGCTGCTCTAGCATAAGAATGTTCTATAATTAATATTATTATACATATTTTGTCTCCTCCTTAAATTCATTAAGCAAATAGTGAACATTGTAAATACTTCTTTGTTTTTTTCATACATTAATATTTTCATTTTCCATTTTTCACGTCACTAGTACAGAATTTTGTTATTATCCTCTAAGATTTCTGTGAAACCTACAAATAAAAAGTGATTTGTTAACAAATTCTCTTGACAATATACTTTAATAAGAATAGTGAAGGCAGCTCTTTTAGTCATAAATTAGAATGTAACAAGCTTAAATGATTTATCCAAAATTTAAAAAATGTTCTTAAAGAAACTTAAGACTTATAGATACCTAGCATCAAATTTTACTATCTACTGAAATCATAAGATTATTACATAACATTTATTGTCCTTCTAAAATTCTATGTTTAGCAGTAGAAAACTCACACATGAAAAATGACAATTAAATCACGTCTTGTTGGATAATTTTTGTGTAAAGTAATTCAGTTACAGGTCAAATATGGAGACATTTATAGATTCTATGAAGTTAAAGATGTAATGAAACAGTGGTTCTCACCAGTTTTGTTCTAGGGAATATTTTATACTCAAAATGTTTTAAAGACCTCAAAGAGTTTTGTGTCTGTAGTTTATATCAATCAATACTTGCTATGAAAATTGAAAAAGTGAAGGTGTTAGTTTTCAGTCATGTCCAACTCTGTGTGACCCCATGGACTGTAGCCCGCCAGGCTTCTCTTTCCTGGGATTCTCCAGGCAAGAATACTGGAGTGGGTTTCCATTTCCTTCTTCAGAGAATCTTCCCAACCTTGGGATCAAACTTTGTCTTTTATGTCTCCTGCATTGGCAGGTGGATTCTTTACTACTAGCACCACCTGGGAAATCTCAGTGTTCACAATATTAAATACTGAAAAAATATTTTAATTTATAATTTATTAAATATAATAACAAATCTAGTATATGTTAAAATAACCAATTTTTATGAAAAAGAGCTACATCTTCTGAAAGAAAAGATACCAGTAAGAAAACATTGTTTAAAATTTTTGCCATTTTAAAAATATCTGACTTAATAGAAGGTAGCTGGTTTCTAGTATGTGTGCTGGAATTTCAATGTATGCTGGTATGTTTTCTAGTTAAAAATACATCCATATAATCTGGCTTCATACAGACATGTAGTAGGAAAAAGAAGTTGTGTTTTAATATATTTTAGAAGTAATTATAAAAGTTCCATTTGATATTGTACCAATGCTTAACAAGTGGGGATTTCTTAAAGGTTTGCTGCAGTTGTGGAATCCTAGTTCTAAATATCATGGACAATTTTCTACTATTTTATATTTTTCTTATATTTTGACTGGATCATTTTAAATCATCAACACTGCAACAGTTTGCTTAGCCAATTCATTTGTTCAACTGTATGCAATGCAATTTCATTAGTTGGTTATTTGGAAAATAGAAGTTCATTAAGCTGTGCAGATCTTCCACAATTTGACACAATTCATTATAGAGTATCAAAAATCACAATTGTTATTAATCACCATTGTCTCATAAGATAGAATCTAAATGTTGGAAAACTGTCTATCCATTGGTGACACAAGGATACAAGTTTCCCCCAAATCTAATTATCTCTTGAAAGCTTGACTCTCACTGTTGGCAATAAATATAATTTGCTTTTCACAATAGGCAAACTCATTTCTTTCATTTTTTTCAGAAAATATGAAATATCTAAATCTGAATAATCAAAGTTTGTCTGCCTGTTGTTTTCTCAAGTAAGAATGGTATATCTTAAAAATTAAATGGCTGTCAGCTCACAAGTCTGATGACAACACCAGCACTTTTCTCCTAAACAGTTATCATCCTGTATCAGAACTGCTTTATGTCTACATGCTCTTTTATCACACAGAATATCAAAAAAGTATATCCTCAAAAGTTGAGAGCAAATACAATTAGTTGTGCTTTTTTTTTTTTTTCCCAGCAAGGATAGTCTTATAATGAACTGTTTTTTTTTTACAAGTTCCTGACAGTGAATAACAAATTAGAATTAGCTTGGGGTGACCACCTTGATTTATACTGAGCCACCAGTAGTTTTATACACCATTTTTTTTTGCTCTACCAGTGGTAGATTTTAACTTAATAGAAAAGGCCAGTGACCTCTTCGTATTATTAAAATATTTGAGCTTGTAGACATCTTGACAAGGTTTTCAGGACCACCAGCCATTGGCAGATCAGGCTTTAAGAAACCCTTTAGTAAATAAAAGTGTTAACAATATTTACTTAGGTTATGTACCAACAGTCATAAAGTTATTGCACTTCGTGTGTGTGTGTGTGTGTGTGTGTGTGTGTGTGTGTGCTCAGTCACTTCAGTCGTGTCGGACTCTATGTGACCCAATGGACTGAAGCCCAACATGCTCCTCTGTCCATGGGATTCTCCAAGGCAAGAATACTGGAGTGGGTTGCCATGCTCTCCTCCACAGGATCTTTCTGACCTGGAAATCAAACCCACAGAATTTCTTGCAGCCTCTGCATCGCAGTCAGATTCTTTACCACTGAGCCAGCCCAGAAGTCCACTGCACTTCGTAACATAGGACAATTTTTAAGAGCCTAGAAGAAGAAAATGTTCAGGTGTACAAAGTCCTTGTAACTATTTCTCACTTTCACATAATGAACTTAACAACAATCTAAGGCTCTTTGAACCCACTCTCATGACCTCTAATTCCCAAGACAATGTTTTTACCTAATAATTTTTTTTACTTTTATTAATTGTATGATAAGTATATTTTATGCTACAAAACAAAGCAACAGGGGCTCTCTGTTAATTATTAATGTTCTATTATCTCAAATATTAAACTATAGAATTTACAACAAATATGTCAATCCATCTCACAACAGGGAGCATAGAAAAGAGAAAGAGGATTATAAAAGCTTAGAAAGATGTTTTATTCTGGAAGCAAACAGAGGAAATGGATCAGTTGATTTACAATTTCATCTCTTTCATCACAAATTTGCCTTAGGCTGTCTTTGTTTACCTTTAATTCTAAAATTGGACAGGTGTAACTGTACACATAGGTTAGTTTGTTTTGCACATATGTAGCTTACAGGAAACACTGATGCTCAGCAAGGCATAAAGTGCATCTGAAAGGAAATGTGATTATGCCTTTCCAAAATAGCAAACAAAAAAAAAATTGAAATAGCTTTATTTCTTTTTTAAATATAAAACAATTAAATGTTAGTTATAATTACATCTTTATAATATCACTATCAATATCTTGAAATACCGACCTAGGAAGCAACAATGGCTTATAAAATAACACAAAGGAAAACTCTCTACTAAATACTTATATTTGGATCATGTGACATCTAAAGTGATAAAACTCAGCTAATATCTTTCACCATCAGCCAAGTAGTCCTAGCACTTTCTTGGTCCCAATGCAGACCTTCATTTCAGACCCATAAGACCCACCATGTAATATTTTGTCTCAAAGCTCCTCATTTTAATTCATATTTATTCAAATGGAAGAAATTCCTGAGGGGAAGAGAATACTCCATATGCTATATATCAAGATTTAATTAATAAATAATCACAATGCATATATAATAAAATAAACACATATAGTGATATTTAATATTTTCAAACTGACAATTACTTCATAGTAAGTTCATTCTTTCTGTACATAAATCTTGATTCCACTGTATCTACTATTTTTAATAGTGATGTTCCTCTTGTGACCTCCATGAATGTCTCATCATTTTCCTGTAAAATTAGCTATGGTGGTATAAATAGCTAAGTTTGTAAAAGAGGCAAAGAATTTGAAATAATTTTTACCTTAGGCATATCCCTATCAGATTAGGTTTTCTCAGAGAAGTTAATAAGGAGGGCTTTCCTGGTGGATCAGAGGTTAAAGCATCTGCCTGCAATGCGGGAGACCTAGGTTCAATCCCTGGGTTGCGAAGCTCTCCTGGAAAAGGAAATGGCAACCTACTCCAGTACTCTTGCCTGGAGAATCCCATGGATGGAGGAGCCTGGTGGGCTACAGTCCGTGGAGTCGCAAAGAATCAGACATGACTGAGCAACTTCACTTTCACTTTCTTTTCTTCAGTGAAGTTGACATGATTTGACTGATAAACTGGAGACAAAACTCAATACATCTTATGTCGGTTATCCTAAGTTGCCTGGAGGCATGGGTTTTTTTGTTTGTTTGTTTTTAATAATCACTAATAAACTCACAATGATAGTAAAGGAGAGCAGTATGAATTTATCCAGTTATCTTCTGGGTAAACATAATTTCTGACTCTAAATGAACTAAAAACAAAATTGAGGAGGCTCAAGTTATTCATAGAGGCAGTCAAATTTACTGCTATTTTGTTAATGATTTAATTAGAGAAAATGGAGAATTGTTTTCTAGCAGAGAAAAGGAAAAATGAGCAAAATAAAAAATTTAATCAAATTAATGTTTTAACATTGAAAATTTTTAATAATGGAAACTCATGTTTATCATTTCCAAAAATATCTAGTTATATTTAAGGCATGCTGCTGCTGAAGCTGTTGCTTTAGTCATGTCTGACTGCAGCCTACCAGGCTCTTCTGTCCATGAGATTTTCCAGGCAAGAGTACTGGAGTTGGAAAAAAGGAAAATAAGTGATTAAGTTATGCTCACACAGCTGTCCTCTTTTTTAAAAAATAATTATCCTTGAATATTGACATATTTATCCAGATCCAGACAAAGGTATTCCAAATATTAGCAAAGTAATACAAGAGTCATACATGGCCTGTATTTTAGAGCTGGTATTCTGTTTAGGCTTCAGAACTGTCTGATAGAATCTACAGCATAAACATTGCAAAGGAAGGTTCCTGAAGTATCTGACAGCAATCATACCCCCATAACTGGGTGTATTACTAAAATTGAAAGATCAGAGGGGATACACTCTAAGTTGTCATGTTTTAACTATTTGCATACAATTAAGTGATTTTTATCATTTTCCTATAGTAAAGGAACATACAACTTTTGACTGTTACTGTTCAGTTTTTTGTACCAAACATACCTGTCATCACCACACCATCATACTTCGACTGTGAAGATTTCTATAGCAATCATTATTTTTTGGAGTTTGTCTTTAGTCCTTCCTGAGCTAAAGCCAATGGAAATAAGAGAAATTATTGAAATAACTGTCCAGTTTAATTGCTCCAACAGAGCACATCTAGACTTTAAGGAATAAATGTATGTTTGTTTTCATTACTCAGTTGGTAAAGAATCCGCCTGCAATGGAGGAGACCCCAGTTCAATTCCTGGGTCAGGGAGATCCTCTGGAGAAGGATCTCCAGCTCCGCTCCAGTATTGTTGGGTTTCCCTGGTGGCTCAGCTGGTAAAGAATCTACCTGCAATGTGGGAGACCTGGGTTTGATCCCTGGGTTGGTAAGATCCCCTGGAGACAGAAAACACTACCCACCACAGTATTCTGGCTTGGAGAATTCCATGGACTATACAGTCCATGGGGTCACAAAGAGTCAGACAGGACTGAGTGACTTTCACTTTCACTTTAAAACTGTGTTTTTGTGTACCCCAATGTTCATCGCAGCACTGTTTATAATAGCCAGGACATGGAAGCAACCTAGATGTCCATCAGCAGACGAATGGATATGAAAACTATGGTACATATACACAATGGAGTGTTATTCAGCCATTAGAAAGGATACATTTGAGTCAGTTCTAATGAGGTGGATGAAACTGGAGCCTATTATACAGAGTAAAGTAAGCCAGAAAGAAAAACACCAATACAGTTTACTAATGTATACATATGGAATTTAGAAAGATGGTAATGATAATACTGTATGTGAGACAGCAAAAGTGGCACAGATGTATAGAAGTCTTTTGGATTCTGTGGGAGAGGGTGAGGGTGGGATGGTTTGCAAGAATGGCATTGAAACATGTTATATTATCATACGTGAAACGGATTGCCAGTCCAGGTTTGATGCATGATACAGGGTGCTCGGGACTGGTGCACTGGGATGACCCAGAGGGATGGGATGGGAGGGAAGTGGGAGGGGGGTTCAGAATGGGGAACACATGTACACCCGTGGTGGATTCATGTCAATGTATTGCAAAACCAATACAATATTGTAAAATATTTAGCCTCCAAAAAATAACTAAATAAATAAATTAAAAAAATAAAACTGTCCGTTCAACTAACTTTCAGAAGTTTGAAATGGTGTAATACTGAGATATTAACATTGCATTTATCCAAAGGCTTTTAAAAATTGTAAAAAATAAAACAAAACACCTTGCTGCCCATATTTAAAAATAAAGAGATAAGTACACATAATAGGAGAATTCAGGGAAACATCAAACGCTTGCATTTTTATATCTGGTCCCTCTCATTGCTATTTTCTGTTAATTGCATATGCTTGCTGTTCTGTGTGTATTTGTTCAGTTGCTTCAGTTATGCTAGACTCTTTGCGAGACTATGGACTGTATGTAGCCCACCAGGCTCATTTGTCCATGGGATTTTCCAGAATACTGAGGTGGGTTGCCATACCCTCCTCTAGGGGATCTTCCCCTAGAGATTGAACTTTCCCAGGGATTGAACTCTTGTCTCCTGCATTGTAGGCTGATTCTTTACCCACTGAGCTACCTGAGACTCCCCATATGGTTGCTAATCTATATCATTCCTTTACTGAGAATTTTGATTTTCCAGGTAGATAACTGATGCTGATATGATGTTGGGCAGTATCATTATTGTGTACATTTCGGTGTTATCCAAAGATTCTTGAAGCCAGGATTCAAGGGACATACTATATACAGACTGCTTTATACAATATACTACATTTTCTTAATAGACAAATTCAAGAAGTAACTGTAGTCATGATGCTTGATTTGTGCTTGATTTTTTATGGTTAATTTTTAAAGATCAAAAAACAAGCAAACAAAAAAAAGAGCCTAAACCTACTAAGTGGATTCTGCTCTAAACCTGCAGAACGGAAACTACAGTAATACTAGAAGTTATTTTAGGAATAAATGTAGAATGGCCTGGCTTCTGTGATTGCTGGTTACCCTGGAAATGGACCAGCCATTCAGTAAGAACAGAGTATGCTCTGGGGTTGTTCCTGGACCTCAAGAGAAGCAGGAATCAAGCCTGAATCTCCAGAACCATTTTGAAGGCTGATGAGGAACTTATATTCTATGGAAATATAAAAGGTAATTTGTCAACAAATCTAACAAAATGAAATCTGCAGCCCAATTAGGTGGTGTTATTATCAGCAGGATGGATACTATGGGGCCTGAAATCAAGGCAGATTCTGACTGACAATGCTGTCAGAATCCCTGTTATACAGAGCCTCTTATCATGTCTGCTGGCATCTCTCTAACAATCATTTCCTCATGTCTGTTGTACACTGATGCACTCATTGCTTCTAATCATTTATATACTCTCTCTTTTAATAACATCAGCTGATTTTTACTACTCATGGCCTCAGATCGGCTTCAAAGCTCCTATGAATGCATATTTTAGCATCAATATCCACTGCTAATTAACTCATCCAATTTGAGGTTTCTTCATTCATATTTTTGATAAAGAAAATTTAATTTTTTCCAGATTCTATTTCCTCAACAAGTAATTACATAAATCCCAGTGTACTGCATATGTTTCTAGTATATTGTCAGAAGTGGCTTCTCTAGTATTTTATACTGGTTGCAAGTTTAATATATGGGAAACAAAGTCATACATGTTAGCAAGAAAATTCCAGTGAAAAGAGGCTACAATGAGAGTAGGTACTATGCATGGCATATCTCACTTATTTGGACAACTGATGGGAAAGAATGGGAAAGAACCGGAAATATTCCTGTAATGATAAATTGAGGCCAAAGAGCTAATAACTTTGTCGTGCTAAATTACTATAGCTTTAATTGATAGTCAAATTTATTTGTCCAAAATTATTGTAATAAGAATTGTGCTTTAGAAAAGTTAACCTGATAATAGAGATGTGATAGAAAGATACTGAAGACAGAGAGATGCAGGTAGTATGACATCCAAGAGAGGAAATAAAGTGTTAAATTAGGCAGCTACTGGACTAGAAAGTTGTATACTAAGAAGGCACATCAATCTCATAAAAGTGGCAATAGGATGGCGTGAGAGTAATTTGCAAAATTTGGTTTACGTGTCTCCTGTTCAATCTTTATCTGAGTCTGCTTCATCTCTAGGACGTTTTTGTATTTTCTGTTGATCCACAAACCATACTAAAATAACCACTTCCCTATTTTAACAACTCCACTGACATTCAGACAAAATTCTAATAACCATCTATTGAATTCATCCAGATTTACTGATAAAGGCATGTTCCCCTGTTAACTATATGATTTACATTGACACATAAGAAAATTTCCTTTTAGAGAATTGCAAGCGTCAGAGCAAAATTCAGTCATAGTCCTACTTTTCTTGTTAAAACTCTTAACCCCTTTTGATATGATTGAAAAACGGATGACCCTACTCTCATCTTCAAATTAGCAGTATTTTTAATATGACAGCAATACCTATGCCGCAATTAGTGATTACTTGGGAACACAATTCATTTCTTAAAATGAGTGATTATAATTTAGGTTAATTTTAATATTTTTAAGCATATCTTGCAAATTAACAACTTCACCCTATCTTCCAAAGTAGTTTAAAAATTTTGTCTTACATAAGAAAGATGCTGTAAAAAAAAATCCAATATGATGTTCTAAATTGTGGTGAACATTTTGTTGAACCTTGTAGATGACATTCCCTCATCTCTGTGATCTTAGTTCATGATATAAAAAGACAGAGCAGAGTGCTTTATCAGCTAATCTTCACATCTTACTTTCACACCCATGGGAGACATTCTCATTTTAGTAGACAGCTGTAAATTTTTATAACCACCGTGTGATATCTAATACTTGCAGTTTGCTGGCCACTTTGTCAGCTGTGTTGACATTTGATAGCCAGAATATAACTAAAAGGACTTTTCAGGAGATTGGTACTTTTTTCTTATTGACTTGAAGCAACACTGTGGTAGGACACTCAAATTCTGCAAAGCTTGCAGACCCAAGCCTTGTCAAGAGTAGTTCCATTGCAATCAATTACACTTGTCAACAAGGACGTTAGAGTATGACCCTTGCTTGGTAAACAATTCACATTATTTTCACAGAAACATTATGTTAAACAGGGTCCATGAAAACTGGAGCTCTCAAAAAGTTTCTCATTTTCTTTCATAAATTATGTAATACCAAGTCAGAATTTTCCCTGTGCATTCTGGAATAATTTGCCCTCTTTGACACCAAAGTAGAAAGAGAATATATATCAGTCAGCTTTCAAGTTTTATCTCAACAAGTATTCTTACTATTTATATTTAGCTTTGTTTGTTAGATGAAGTATGAGAAGAGACACAAATCTAATTCCTGTCCTTAAAAGTTTTAGAATCATTTGAAATTTTCTCCCAGTCTCTCAAATACTTGTCATTCTCTTAAAGATTTTCATACGGCAAAATTTGTAATTTTTATGAGGTTCAATTTATGAATTTGTACTTGCATGAATCATTTTTAGTACCAGGTCTAAAAATTGTTTTGTTTTATTTTGTTTTGTTTTGTCTAGTCTATGTTCTAAATATTTTTTCCTACTTTTTTACTTTCCTAAACATTAGATTTACATTTATGCTTAACTTCAAGAACTATTTTGAATTAATTTTGGTATAAAGTGTGGTATAGGTTCATTTTTTTTTCATATAGATGTCCAGTTGTTCTAGCACAATATGTTGAAAAGCTTATCCCTTGTCCATTAAATTGCTTTATACCTTAGTCAATTTTGCATATTTTTATGGCACTGCGTTCTCTATTCTGTTCCATTGATCTATGTATCTATCACCCTGTAACTACCACACTATCTTGATTTGTACCTACAATATTTAAATAACTCCTCAGATTAAGAATATATATTTCATATAATATAAACAACTATCCAATTTAAAATGAGAGAAAATATATAAACAGGTATTCCACTGAAGAGAACACGGAGATTACAAATAAGCACTTCAAAAATGTTCACCACCATTAGTCATTATGAAAGTGTTAATTAAAACTTCAACATAAAATTAAAACTATATAAATCAGAAAACTGATAATAACTTCAATAATGGGAAAGACGCAGAGAAACTTGAATACTATTACACTGCTATTGAGAATGTAAAATATTACACAATTTTAAAAAATTGATGGTTTCTTAAAAAAAAATAAAAACATAACAGTAAACTTACTACATGAGCTAGTAAGTGTGTCTCAGTCAATTATCCCAGATAAATAAAAACTCATGTTTGCACATACTTGTAAAATGATGCTCACAGAACCTTTATTTCTAACAGCCCCAAACTGGAAACTATCCAGTATTCTTCTGTGGGTGAATGGTTAAACAAACCATGGCACACTTGCACTATGGAAAACTACTCAATGATTTAAAAAGCAAACAAACAAACAAAAAACTATGACACACACAATTTGGATGAACATCAAGGGAATCACACAGCATGAAAAAAAAAAAAGCCAGTCTCAGAAGGATGCATTATGTATAATTCCACTTGAAATAACAAGTCTATAGACATTATGAACAGGTTATTGTCTGCCAAGGTTTTAGGAAGTTAGGTTGGATGGGTGTGGTGATTATGCACGTGTGTATCTATAAAGGAGAAGCACAAGGGAGACTTGTGGTAATGGTAGTTCTGTGTCCTGTGGTTTAGGTACTTAAATATGTATGTGTGATTTTATTGCATAGAAACACACAAACTTGCATACACGCAATTTAGTACATGTATTACTAACCGGCTTCCCTAGTAGCTCAGATGGTAAAGCATCTGCCTGCAATGCAGGAAACCTGGGTTCGATCCCTGGGTCAGGAAGATCCCCTGGAAAAGGAAATGGCAACCCACTCCAGTATTCTTGCCTAACAATTCCATGGACAGATGAACCTGGTGTGCTATAGTCCATGGTGTCACAAAGAGTTGGACATGACTGAGCGACTAACACACACATACATTACTAACTGGTGAAATCTGGTTATTATACCAGTATCAATTCTCTGGTTATGGATGCCATATTATAGTTAGGTAAGATATTAAAATTGGGAACGTCTAGGTAAATGGTAAACAGGACAATACTATAATTTCTTCACAATGTCCCTGAGAATCTGTAATTATTTCCAATAAAAAATCTGCAATTATTTCCAATAAAAATTCAAACTATATCAGAATGATAAACTCTTTGTATTAGTTCAAGAACAGTCAGACTAATCTATGGTTATATAAGTCATAAAAGTGGATTTCCTGTGAGAGGGGAAGTGAGAATGAGACAGACTAGGAAAGTATACAAGTGAACCCTATGGGTTGTTGGAAGTGATTTTTATCTTGATATGAGTGGTTATTTCATTGCAGTAGATTAGGAAAAATTCATTTAGCTGTACACTTAAGATGAGTATAATTCATTCTATTTATGTATGTAGTTATTCAAACAAACATAAAATAAAGTTTTTAAAGTGATGTGACTAAACCTAGATACATAAAAGAACAAAAAATAGTGGTAGAAGTAATATATGCTAAATTAGCTCAATGAAAGGAAAAAGTAGGAAAGAAGCTCATTGGCAAGGAGATCATGGAAAAGGCAAAATTTTTCTTGGGCTTGAAAAATGGCATATGATTTTACAGTAAGAGAAAATTTATGGAATGACTTAAAAATTTGTGACAGGGACCTTGAACTATGTTAAAAGTGAAGACCATGACCTCAAAAGTCAGTTATAAGTGATAGTGACGATGACGATGTTGATAATGATGATGGCAACAATGATGAGGACAATGACAGTGAGGACAACAATGATGATATTGATAGCTGTTAGCTAATATTTTTGAGTATTCAGTTTAACATTCAGTTCTCTATGATCCACCTCCCAGAATTCTGGAAATAAAAGCAAAAATAAACAAATGGGATCTAATTAAAATTAAAAGCTTCTGTACAACAAAGGAAAATATAAGCAAGGTGAAAAGACAGCCTTCTGAATGGGAGAAAATAATAGCAAATGAAACAACTGACAAACAACTAATCTCAAAAATATACAAGCAACTTCTGCAGCTCAATTCCAGAAAAATAAACGACCCAATCAAAAAATGGGCCAAAGAACTAAATAGACATTTCTCCAAAGAAGACATACGGATGGCCAACAAACACATGAAAAGATGCTCAACATCACTCATTATTAGAGAAATGCAAATCAAAACCACAATGAGGTACCACTTCACACCAGTCAGAATGGCTGTGATCCAAAAATCTGCAAGCAATAAATGCTGGAGAGGGTGTGGAGAAAAGGGAACCCTCCTACACTGTTGGTGGGAATGCAAACTAGTACAGCCACTATGGAGAACAGTGTGGAGATTCCTTAAAAAATTGCAAATAGAACTACCTTATGACCCAGCAATCCCACTTCTGGGCATACACACGGAGGAAACCAGAATTGAAAGAGACACATGTACCCCAATGTTCATCGCAGCACTGTTTATAATAGCCAGGACATGGAAACAACCTAGATGTCCATCAGCAGATGAATGGATAAGAAAGCTGTGGTACATATACACAATGGAGTATTACTCAGCCGTTAAAAAGAATTCATTTGAATCAGTTCTGATGAGATGGATGAAACTGGAGCCAATTATACAGAGTGAAGTAAGCCAGAAAGAAATACACCAATACAGTATACTAACACATATATATGGAATTTAGGAAGATGGCAATGACGACCCTGTATGCAAGACAGGAAAAAAGACACAGATGTGTATAACGGACTTTTGGACTCAGAGGGAGAGGGAGAGGGTGGGATGATTTGGGAGAATGGGAATTCTAACATATATACTGTCATGTAAGAATTGAATCGCCAGTCCATGTCTGACGTAGGGTGCAGCTTGCTTGGGGCAGGTGCATGGGGATGACCCAGAGAGATGTTGTGGGGAGGGAGGTGGGAGGGGGGTTCATGTTTGGGAACGCATGTAAGAATTAAAGATTTTAAAATTAAAAAAAAAAAATAAAAAAATAAATTGCCAAAAAAATAAAAAAAATAAAAAAATAAAAAAGAAAAAAAAAAAAAAAAACACAAGGGTCCTTGTAAAGGGAGGGCTGGAGTGTCAGAGTCTGAGAAAGAAATTTGAGGACATTGCATTGCTGGTTTTGATGTTGGGGAAAAGGGTCATAAAAAAAAAAAAAAAAAAAAAAAAACAAAAAACATTCAGTTAGTACTTCATGGGATTATCTCATTCAATCCACAAAACGTATATGACATTTTGCAGAATAGCCCACTCCTTACTGAACGGGGCTTCATTTTACCATAATAGAAAAATCTCTAGCTGAATTTTGTATGAGGATGACTTTAGCTATTTTACCTGAAGTGACATGATAGTTTTGCTAGGAAGAACAGAAATAAACGAAGAGGAGTTAGCAATGAAAGTGATTACAAAGTGATACGTCTGAACATTTTAAAGAAGCATGGCCATTTATAAGGTTCATTGCCGCTCTTTTAGAATACTACACAAAGGATTAGGGACCATGTTTAGCATTAGTCACCAAATAGGAGAGGTAAGATTCAGTAGACTAGTGATTGTTTTACTGGAATTTGAAATATTTGAGGCTGAGGAAATTTTGTATCTAAAAGAAAGTCTATACCAATGCTCACTTTAGGATTATTAAATACAAAAAGACACATGACACAATCGACTAGTAGCATTTAAATCCTAATTATATCAATTATTTTCAAGTTTTATAATGTATGGAGGATAAAGATAATGTTTTACTGGCCCTCATATGCATTTATTTAAAGAGGTAATATCAAGAGCAGTAGCAAAAGGTAGCTACACTGCAACATTAAAGGGACTAACTACCCAAGTCACATTGCAAAGGGAGAAAAAATTGTAGCCAATTTTTCAAACAAACTGACCCACATGGGCATGTTATGTAGCCTCTTTATTCTCCTTAAACAGTGTTTACTACGGATTTAAACAACAATATAGAACTCTTTGTACAGAACAACAAAGAAATTAAATGACATGTTATCAACAAAATAATATTGATTTGAGTTTAACCGAGTTATAAAAGTATTTCTGTTTTGTAGCCTCTTATTAACTGCAATATATGCCTGGATGACCCAGGAACATTTTCTCTGAAGACCCAGGAACATTTTCAGCGAACACCCAGGAACAATTTAATTGAATCCCCAAGAACATTTTTACTGAACTGCAATATATGCCTGGAAGACCCAGGAACATTTTCCCTGAAAAATGCACTTTTTCTAAATTCAAAAGAATTTTGGTGTTTATAAAGTCCCTTTTAAAGTAGTTAATAAATTAACTACTTGATTAGACTCCAAAAAGAGTTACCTCATTTTGCCTTCATCTTTTCATCCTGACTCATCTTAAGTGTCCTGTAATTTGGTCTTCACTATGTTATAAAAAGCGTGGTTAATCATCTGAATATTTCTGACCAGGCCATTGTAAGTGTAAAATGTTTTCCTTCCAAATGCTTTTTTAAAAAAATATTTTGCTCTTATTCCTTTACTGGGTCTCTTTGCTACCAGGTAATCTCTGTCTTTCATTTCTCCTTTTACTCCAAAGAGAATCTTTGGTTTTAGGGCTTTTTGTGGAAAAGAGAAGAGATGGAAAGGATGGGAGAAAGTAAATTTCCTGTGACTATCACCTATCTTCATTTCAATCAATATTATATCAAATGTTTTTATTAATATAAGTAGTAAGTTTAAAAAACTTAGAAACAAAGACAGAAAAAATTTATGTATAAGTTGAGAACTGGCCCTCTAAGGACCTCGGAGAAATAGTATTATAGAAAAGTATAATAAAGGAACAATGAGGTTATCTGTCATGTTTATTATTTTAGTAAGAAAAATAAGTCTCAAGTAAATGACCAAAATAATATTTGGCCATTTTAGATGATGAACTTTTAAGCAAATTAGTTCCTATATCTTTATGCATTTTAAACCTTCATCTCCTAAACAGGTTAAAATTACAAAAGAAAATCTATTTCTGCACGTTCTTAAATTTACAAAAATCTGAGAAAAAAGCCTGAAAAAAATCTATTAACGTTTTGTAGTTAATGATTTTAAATATTAACATTTTATTCATCTTATTTTAAAAATGTGAATCGCTCTTTTCTGTGATTATTGCCTCTTCTTGGAGACCACTACTAAGGTACTATCCCAACACACATCATGACAGCATTTCCAGGCTTTGTTTCATCTCTTTTTTCTGCTTTTTGTTTTTCTCCAAGATATATATTTCCCCTTTTGCAACATAAGTATAAATATTGGAACTTGGTAAATTTATGAAATTTTTCTTTTTCAGTACTACCTCATCACTGTGAGAAGTGTGCTTTTTTTTGTTTCCTATTTTTTATTTTAAAAATTTATTTATTTTAATTGGAGGTTAATTACTTACAATATTGTATTCGTTTTGCCATACATCAGCACGAATCCACCACGGGTGTACACGTGGTCCCCATCCTGAACCACCTTCCCTCCTCCCTCCCCATACCATCCCTCTGGGTCGTCCCAGTGCACCAGCCCCCAAGCATCCAGTATCATGCATCGGACCTGGACTGGCGATTCGTTTATACATGTTTCAATGCCATTCTCCCAAATCATCCCACCCTCTCCCTCTCCCACAGAGTCCAAAAGCCTGTTCTATACATCTGTGTCTCTTTTGCTGTCTTGCATACAGCGTTATCATTATCATTTTTCTAAATTCCATATATATGCGTTAGTATACTGTATTGGTATTTTTCTTTCTGGCTTACTTCACTCTGTATAATAGGCTCCAGTTTCATCCACCTCATCAGGACTGATTCAAATGTATTCTTTTTAATGGCTGAGTAATACTCCATTGTGTATATGCACCACAACTTTCTTATTCATTCATCTGCTGATGGGCATCTAGGTTGCTTCCATGCCCTGGCTATTATAAACAGTGCTGCAATGAACATTGGGGTACATGTGTCTCTTTCAATTCTGGTTTCCTTGGTGTGTATGCCCAGCAGTGGGATTGCTGGGTCATAAGGCAGTTCTATTTCCAGTTTTTTTAAGGAATCTCCACGCTGTTCTCCATAGTGGCTATACTAGCTTGCATTCCCACCCACAGTGTAAGAGGGTTCGCTTTTCTCCACACCCTCCACAGCATTTATTGCTTGTAGACTTTTGGATCACAGCCATTCTGACTGGCGTGAAATAGTACCTCATTGTGGTTTTGATTTGCATTTCTCTGATAATGACTGATGTTGATTATCTTTTCATGTGTTTGTTAGCTATCTGTATGTCTTCTTAGAGAAATGTCTATTTAGTTCTTTGGCCCGTTTTTTGATTGGGTCATTTATTTTTCTGGAATTGAGCTGCAGGAGTTGCTTGTATATTTTTGAGATTAGTTGTTTGTCAGTTGCTTCATTTGATATTATTTTCTCCCATTCTGAAGGCTGTCTTTTCACCTTGCTTATAGTTTCCTTTGTTTTGCAGAAGTTTTTAAGTTTAATTAGGCCCCATTTGTTTATTTTTGCTTTTATTTCCAATATTCTGGGAGGTGGGTCATAGTGTATCCTGTTGTGATGTATGTCAGAGAGTGTTTTGCCTATGTTCTCCTCTAGGAGTTTTATAGTTTCTGGTCTTATGTTTAGATCTTTAATCCATTTTGAGTTTATTTTTGTGTATGGTGTTATAAAGTGTTCTAGTTTCGTTCTTTTACAAGTGGTTGACCAATTTTCCCAGCACCACTTATTAAAGAGATTGTCTTTACTCCATTGTATATTCTTGCCTCCTTTGTCAAAGATAAGGTGTCCATAGGTGCACGGATTTATCTCTGGGCTTTCTATTTTGTTCCAGTGATCTAAATTTCTGTCTTTGTGCCAGTACCATACTGTCTTGATGACTGTGGCTTTGTAGTAGAGCCTGAAGTCAGGCAGGTTGATTCCTCCAGTTCCATTCTTCTTTCTCAAGATTGCTTTGGCTATTCGAGGTTTTTTGTATTTCCATACAAATTGTGACATTATTTGTTCTAGCTCTGTGAAAAATACCGTTGGTAGCTTGACAGGGATTGCAATGAATCTATAGATTGCTTTGGGTAGTATACTCATTTTCATTATATTGATTCTTCTGATCCATGAACATGGTATATTTCTCCATCTATTAGTGTCCTCTTTGATTTCTTTCACCAGTGTTTTATAGTTTTCTATATATAGGTCTTTAGTTACTTTAGGCAGATATATTCCTAAGTATTTTATTCTTTTCGTTGCAATGGTGAATGGAATGTTTCCTTAATTTATCTTTCTATTTTCTCATTATTAGTGTATAGGAATGCAAGGGATTTCTGTGTGTTGATTTTATATTCTGCAACTTTACTATATTCATTGATTGGCTCTAGTAATTTTCTGGTGGAGTCTTTAGGGTTTTCTATGCAGATGATCATGTCATCTGCAAACAGTGAGAGTTTTACTTCTTCTTTTCCAATTTGGATTCCTTTTATTTCTTTTTCTGCTCTGATTGCTGTGGCCAAAACTTCCAGAACTATGTTGAATAGTAGCGGTGAAAGTGGGCACTCTTGTCTTGTTCCTGACTTTAGGGGAAATGCTTTCAATTTTTCACCATCAAGGATAATAATAATTTCACAATTTGTATGGAAATACAAAAAACCTCAAATAGCTGTGGGTTTGTCATATATAGCTTTTATTATGTTGAGGTATGTTCCTTCTATTCCTGCTTTCTGGAGAGTTTTTATCATAAATGGATGTTGAATTTTGTCAAAGGCCTTCTCTACATCTATTGAGATAATCATATGGCTTTTATTTTTCAATTTGTTAATGTGGTGTATTACATTGATTGATTTGTGGATATTGAAGAATCCTTGCATCCCTGGAATAAAGCCCACTTGGTCATGGTGTATGATCTTTTTAATGTGTTGTTGGATTCTGATTGCTAGAATTTTGTTAAGGATTTTTGCATCTATGTTCACCAGTGATATTGGCCTGTAGTTTTCTTTTTGTGTGGCACCTTTGTCAGGTTTTGGTATTAGGGTGATGGTGGCCTCATAGAATGAGTTTGGAAGTTTACCTTCCTTTGCAATTTTCTGCAAGAGTTTGAGTAGGATAGGTGTTAGCTCTTCTGGTCCAGACGGCTTCGCAGATGAATTCTACCAAAAATTTAGAGAAGAGCTAACACCTATCCTGCTTTTGTTTTTTTAGAACAGTTTGCTAGAAAACTCTATGCCTTTGCAGATGATATTACTCCCACCTAGATTTAGAGTCCCTCCATTGTTTCTTAAATCTCATTTCAGAGTCAACCTTCTCAAAAAAGTTTACTCTGATAACTCATCAATTACCCTTTTGTCCCATTCTACTTTATCCAAATTCCTATTGCTACAAAGACATGGCTGCTTTAAAGAGATTGATATGATCTAAAAGCATAAAATATTCTCACAGTATGGACTTGAGTGTTGGACCATAGAGGAAGCTGAGTGTCAAAGTACTGATGCTTTTGAACTGTGGTGTTGGAGAAGACTCTTGAGAGTGCCTTGGACAGCAAAGAGACCAAATCAGCCAATCCTAAAGGAAATCAGTCCTGAACATTGACTGGATGCTGAAATTGAGCCTCCAATACTTGGCCACCTGATGTGAAGAACTGACTCATTGGAAAAAAGCCTGATGATGGGAAAGGTTGAAGGCAAGAGGAGGAGGGGACAATAGAGATGAGATGGTTGGATGGAATCACCAACTCGATGGACATGAATTTGAGCAAGTTCCAGGAGTTGGTGATGGACAGGGAAGCCTGGCATGCTGCAGAGTCAGACATAGGATTGCAGAGTTAGACGTGACTGAGCGACTAAACTAAACTGATACAGTAGCCAAAAACCTGAAACTTAGGCCCAAGTCACACACTATGCAACAAATTATAAAACTATATATATATATATATATATATATATATATATATATAAGTTCAGTTACTCAGTTGTGTCCAACTCTCTGTGACCCCATGAACTGCAGCACTCCAGGCTTCCCTATTCATCACCAACTCCCAGAGTTAATCCAAACTCATGTCCATTGAGTCAGTGATGCCTTCCAACCATCTCATCCTCTATCGTCCCCTTCTCCTCCTGTCTTCAATTTTTCCCAACATCAAGGTCTTTTCAAATGAGTCAGCTCTTCGCATCAGGTGGCCAAAATATTGTGTGTTTATGTGTATATATATGTATATATATACATATATATATATATATTTAGCTAGTCTTGTCTATACTACTTAAAAATTGGCCAATTTGAAAGTTACTCAAACTTCATGAACAGTGATATCTTCATACACAAAACTGAGGTAAGAAAATACACTTTACAAAATTGTCATAAGGATTAAACAATATAACGAATGGGATTGGTCCATCATATTTCTACTTTCTGGGAGTGCTTGGTAAACACAATCCTCTTTCTTCATTGTAAGTAAACTTTCCTATCACTATGCCCACCAGACAGAGATCTCCTTTTAGAAATACCTGGTCTCTGTCCAAAGATCCAGTACTCAAACGTACAGAAAAAAATCTTGTATGTTTTGCTTCTCAAAATGTTAAGACTTAGGTTAAAGAGTATTACAAAGTGAATGTTTGTGTTTCTCCAAAATTCATATGTTGAATTTTAATTCCCAAGGTAGTGGCATTTAGTGGTGAGGTCTTTAGGAGGTAAATCTGCAGGCCAGGAAGTATGCCCTCATCAGGAATTAAAATAGCTTGTGCCTTGAAATTCTGGATGTTATTTAAGTCACCCAGTCTATGATGTTCCATTATAGCAGCCTGAGCTGATTATAACAAAGAGGGAACAACACCTTAGAGAAAGTGCCCAGACTGTTCTTAGAAGACCTTTTAAAAACTTGTATCAGCCTAGGCAATGATATAAGTATATAAGAATAATTAAATTGACTCTGTAGCAAGGGCTTATCTGATTGGAAGAGAATGTTTGTAGGCAAGTAATACTAGAGAACGAAAGAAGAAGACATAGGATTTTGAAGGTTTGTCCATGAAGCTTTATATAAATGCAATGTCTCATAAGCATGGCATTGCTTTTAAATCTCTGAGCACCTGCACGATCAGTGGTAGAGAATTTTTTTTTCTTTTTTTTTCTTCAGTATGGGAAGGGAGAGAAAAACAATAAAAGGATTTTCCAGGCTTCCATGGTGGCTCAGTGGTAAAGAATCCACCAGCTAATGCAGGAGACATAATGTGATCCCTGATCCAGGAAGATCCCACATGCCACAGAGCAGCTTAGCCCCTGTGTCACAAACTCCTGAGCCCACACTATAGAGCCCGAAAGCCACAGCTACTGAGCTAACTACTGAAGCCCCCTGGCCTTATAGCTAGAGAAGCCACCGCCATTAGAAACTCACACACAGAAAGTGGAGAGTAGCCCATGCTCGATGTAACAAAAGAAAAAAGCCTGTGTAGCAACAAAGATCCAGCAGAACCAGAAATAAATATATTTTTAAGAGATTTTCCTTTGAAATCCCACTGTAATGTGAAGTCTTTTCTCTTAATGTTCAGTGGTCCTCTCACAGCCTGCGATAGGACAGATGTTAATACTGTGGACTTTACTATTTTTCTCTATTTATACACTTCTGAACTTTGTCTGAGAATTCCTAAATCCAAATGATTGTTATTTACTTATACAACAGAACTAGAGTCAATTTTCTGACAAGTAAGAAGTAGGTTACAATGCCTACTTTAATAGTAGTGCCATATTGATAAAAATGATAGATTTGAAAGGTTATGTGAACTGTAAGTTTATATACATACTTATGCATGGCTATGCTTACTATTATTATTATGATTATTATTAAGGTGTCATCTTGGGTCAAGGCTAAGATTCAGGTTACTAAATAGTGTAGGAGACACTTGTTCAAACTATTAGCCCTGAAGCTTACTTTTGCTCTATATTTAGTGTCACCTCTTTTTCAAAACATATAAATAAGAAACTAAATATGCCTTTTTCAAATATTTTCATGAAGTCATATTAAGATCCTTTTGTATCTATTTCAGAAAAGTGAACTGTACATTTTTGTAAGAAATAAGTACAGTTTTTGAAGTTCCTATGAAAGATCTTTGTTCAAAAAAAAAAAAAAAAAGACCATACCTATTAAACCCACATCATATGAGATGGAATTGTAATTGGACTTTAGCTATCTATGCCCTACAAGGGCTGGTAGGAAGTCTAGGATACTACCTACTTCTCCAAAACATACCAGGAAAGACCCTTCGGATTTGCAAAAAAAAAAAAAATTGTCAGCAATCTGTACCTGCTCGGACATTTAAGGAAAAAAAAAAATCTCATCAATTTTGAGAACTCTGATTAAATGCAAATTTTTTGTAATAATTGCTTTGTGCAAAACACAAAGGAGACAATACAATTACCCTTTCAATGATAAAGACCGTTATGTGTTCTGAAACATCTCATTTCTTATCTCAGAAAAAACTGAATCTATATGCGTTGCTTCTTTCACTAATACATTTATTATCTTGCATTAGACTAGTGAATGTATACTTTGAATGTAGAAATAATTCATGGTAATTACATTATAAATCATGCTAATATAGTTTATATAATGATTAAAATAAATGCCCACTGTAAAATCCAAATGTGTAATCATCATATCATTTTTAACAAAAATTTCTCTGAATTTCAAATACTTGTACTTTTACTTTGCAATTAATTAGTGTGCTGAGGAAGCTTTTAGAGGTAAAATTCCATTATGATGAAATGCAGTACTTCCACACTGTTTTGTTGTTATAAGCTTATCTTATAATGAATCTTTTATTTGATATCAAATTTCCAGTCAGCAGAATCGGAGTAAAATTTGAATTTATGCCCAGTCTTTCTAATTCATTAGGATAGGGGGAAAAAAAAAAGAAAGAAAGAAAGAAAAAAACTGTTGAACTCAGCAGAGAAAAAAGGGAAAAATTAACTGCATCCCTATACAGTTAACTGGAGAGAGCTCTCTTCTTGCCAGTACTTCCCTCTCATTTCTCTTCCATATTTGCCCATTCCCCCATCTCTCCTCTTACCACTTTCTCTTCCCTCTGTCTTTTGGGAAGATCCTAGACATTTAGTTTGTCTGAGTGGTTTAAATTTGTAGGAGGCCTTTGAGTGATGAGTTGGAAATATTTGAGTTTTAAGATCATTCAAGCTGAATTTGGGTAAGGGAGAGTTAAGAAATTGTTAATGCAATTTTTGCTTCAACTTTTATTGTCTCAAATTTTCTGAGTTTGGACCCACTGGACTTACTCTGGTAATGCAAATTACACTTATATTTGGTTTTGAAAATGTCTGTTGCTGGGTTAGGATCATAAGAATCATCCACAATATAATTTGATTCTTCATGGAGGGTTCAATTCAATCACATTATTGGAGTTTACTCAGTATTGGCCATCTGCCCATGATAGAAATAACATGGTTAGAAAGAGCATTTCTTTGTAATGAAGTTTGCTACTAATGGGTTTAAGAAAGGGAAGTGCACTCTTAATTATTTATGTGCTTATTCAATATTTGGCTACTTTTATGTCTTTTATGACAGGGATCATACATCTAAAATTATGATAAACCAAATGAAGTGATTAAATAGTTTGATATTTGGTTATAGTGTTGTTGAAGATGATGATTAATGATAACAATGATAATTATGATGATGGCAACAACAAAAATACATGGCAAATTCAAACAGAGGAGAACTGATGGTTTCCTCAATGACCAGTTTTATAACTAAAAAAGGATGTAGCGACCGTATATGGTTCTGTCTAGATTTGAAAAACCATATTCTGTGTGTAGACGTCTCACTAATTAGAGTTTATGTCAATTTGTCAATTATAATGACTATTCAAAATGCCAGTTCTGATTTCCTTAGTTTGTATGTTAGTTTCCCAGGGCTGTTCAAACAAGTACAAACTGGATAGCATAAAATATTCTTTCACAGTTCAAGAAACCAAAAGTCTGAAATCAAGGTATCTGCAGGGTTGACTCTTCCTACAGGTTTTAGAGAGCATTTGTTTCATGTCTCACTTTTAGCTTCTGATGACTACTAGCCATCTTGGCTTTCTTGAATAGTAGACTCACAACTGCAGTCTCTGGCTCCATCCTCTCCTGGCATTCCTCCATGTGTATACCTGCATATTCACACAGATTTCTTATAAAAAAAAACAAAAACAAAAAAACAAAAAATAAGCAATCATTGGATTTCATGCCCACTCGAATCCAGTATAATCTAATCTTAGTTACATTTGAAAGACTTATTTCCAAATAAGATCATGTTCTGAAGTTCCTGGTGGACATGAATTTTGAGATACACTGTGCAATACAATATAATTGACTCATATCCTTAGATCCTTTAGGTTTTCTTTTTGGTGAAACTAACTAGCTATTAAAGACTATTTAAAATAACCTAAATTAGATGTTATGTTCTAAATTATAATAACTATAATATTATAGTTAATATATGAAAGTGCTATAAGAATGCTCTGTACTTTGTTTCTGTTGTCAGTATTAGTTTATTTTCCATTTTTAAACACCTATTTTTCTTCTTCATCAGCTTATTTTCTATTAATTTAATAGACATTAACAAGCCTATTGGGCTTCCTTGATAGCTCAGTTGGTAAAGAATCCACCTGCAATGCAGGAGACCCCAGTTCAATTTCTGGGTTAGGGAGATCTGCTGGAGAAGGGATGGTACCCACTCCAGTATTCTTGGGCTTCCCTTGTGGCTCAGCTGGTAAAGAATCCGACTGTAATGTGGGAGATCTTGGTTCAATCCCTGGGTTGGGAAGATCCCTTGGAGAAGGGAAAGGCTACCCACTCCAGTGTTCTGGCCTGGAGAATTTGATGGACTGGATAGAATTTCTATGGGGTTACAAGAGTTGGATACAACAGAGTGACTTCTACTTTCAACAAGCCTTTTATGTTCCACTGATATTTCCAGGTTGATCCGAAACATATCAACAGATATAAAACATAGAGTTTATTGCTTTCAAGATACAATAAAAATGACCCCATTTTCTATATCTAACAAAATTAATGCTGCTCACAATAAAACAGGTGGTGCTAGTGGTAAAGAACTCACTTGTCAATACAGGAGACATAAGAGATGCAGGTTTGATCCCTGGGTCAGGAAGATCCCCTGGAGAAGAAAATGGCAAAACCCACTCCAGTATACTTGCCTGGAGAATCCCATTGACAGAGGTGCCTAGAGGGCTACTATCCTTGGGGTCACAAAGAGTCAGACACCACTGAAGCAACTTAGCAGGCATGAACTCACAATAAAATAGTTTGGTGAACTCTTTGATAAAGTGAGGCTTTATGGCTTTATATTAATTCTATGAAAACTGATGTGATACCAGTACTAGTGATTAAAACTGTAGCTTTCAAAAATTACAAATATTCTAAGAACTAAATCTCAAATTATTGGGCTTGGAAAATCAATGTGCATCTGTGTGCAAGGACATGTGAATGTATACACATTATTTGTTAAAAAAGAAATCAGTTCAGATATTGTGAGTTTATGTGTTCATGTGCATCCATTTGTGTGTGGGAGAGAGTGCATCCGAGGGCCTATTAGGATCCAGGAGCCTCAGGTACCTTCCTATATAATCTCCCATCAAAGCTGTGTTCTGCACCATATCATGAGGGTGGTCATTTGGCTGCTTTACTGTAGGCCTGAGGTCACTCACTACCACTTCAGATTAGCATATTCCATTTTAGAGAAGATCCCACTGTCCATATCTTCCCAGCAACCTCCTCCTTGGAAATATCCATTATATCCTCAACTCAGCCTTTAAGGATGAGAGACACAACAAAGGCCTCAGTAGGAAGGGATGAAAACAATCTAAAGCCCAGTCTGCTCAAAGATGTGGCAGAAGGTTGAAACATTTTCACTGCCTTAGGAAATTTCTAGCTTGATCCAGATATCAGTAGGAATGAGGTAGCTATAAGCGGATTCCATTGCAGAAAATTTCTCAGAGTATTGAGTTATTGCTACTCCTCTGAACACTAAGAGCTTCTTTATTCCTGAGGTTGCAATAAGAAGTACTCCGCAGAGTTGGGGGTATTGATGGACTTCAGAATAATAGCGTTGCTTGGTGGCAGAGGTCATGGTTAGCAGATCTGACCAGAGAGGCACAGGGCTGGTGTTTGGGAGATGTGACATGTCCTCATATTTATTGAGAGCCTCTGGGCTGGGACCCTAGTGGTCACTATTGGAGTGTCTACCTTGGATAAGATATCAAATATAAATGAATATCAGGCAGATTAGGAAAGTGATGATGATACAGATCTTCCTTATCTTTCTACCCTATGTTATCCAGTGATGGATGGGCCCCTTTGTGTCCTGGATAAGTAGTGCTGGTAAAAGGATTTACATCCTGTAATAAGAGAAGGGTATATATTCTTGTCAGAAGCTAGCTCCAAAAACATCTGAATCCCTGAAAGTGGGTAAATAAGATATAATGTTTAGCTGCAGCTTCATAGAAATCCACCAGAGAGATAAACAGCATGGTAATTAATTGTCAAGAACTGTGAAATGTCCTAGATATATACTCAGAGTACAATCTACCAAGGTAGTCTGCCATCGTTTCACGAATGTTAGTAAAAGACATGAGTTTCCTGGATCAGAGACAAAGGGCTTCCTTATTCAGCAACAGCAATAGCCAGTGCAGCAGCATTTTCTTGTACCAATTTCCTGAGCACTAAATCCTTCAGGGTAGGGTAAATGGAGTTGGGGGAAACCTGGCCTCAGGGTAAGTTGAGTTCCTCTTCTGTATAGCAGAAAGTAGGGAACTTGCAGATCTGTAATGAGCAGAAAATATGCCAAACCTGGGCAAAATATGTCTGCTCTGGGTTACTATACTTAAATTTCAAGACTGTCCACAGTATAGTCATACTCAAAAGAGATGGCAAAGGTAAGCTGTTCAAAAGATATGCAAAAATTCAAGAGCTCTAGGAAGAATTGTCTGCTCACAGATTAAGTGGGGATTCTGGATTTGCGCTAAATACATACTTTTTTATATCAGTCATGTGATTTCTGTGAACAAACTTTCATTTCAGGCATAATTCACAGAGTAGCATTTTTTCACCCTGCTGGAAGCAACTATTATTATAAAGAATCATGCTACCATAGGCATTGGTCTATTTTTTATGTTTATGGAAATAGTCATTTTTAGCCCTTTTTGGACACACATTGTAGTCAAGATAAAGAGAATCTTTAGCTGTTATTTACCTTTCCAGAATTTTATTTGGAATTAAATAAAATTTATTCAGTTCTATGAGATTTGCCATGAGAATCAAAGGAAAAATAATTATTTAAGCCTTATTTACCTTAATCCCTTTACCACTTCATTGAAACAGGGAAAAGTGGGGAAGGGATAAATTGGGAGATTGAGATCGACATATACACACTGCTGTGTATAAAATGTGGGCTCCTGGTGACTCAGACATTAAAGAACTCACCTGTAATGTGGGAGATTTGGGTTCGATCCCTGAGTTGGGAAGACCCCCTGGAGGTGAGCATGGCAACCCATTCCAGTATTCTTGGCTGGAAAATCCCACAGATAGAGGAGCCTGGCAGGCTACAGTCTGGGGGTCACAGTGAGTTGGACACAACTGAGTGACTAAACACACACATGTATAAAATAGATAACCAATAGAGACGTAGATATGGCACACAGAACTCTACTCAATACTCTGTAATGACCTATATGGGAAAAAGACTAAAAAAGTAGATACATGCATAACTGATTCACTTTGTTGTACAGCAGAAACTAACACAGCATTGCAAATCAACTATACTCCAATATTAAAAAAAAAAAAAAGGAAACAATTCATACACATAATTCTCATTGCCTGGCAAAATGTCTCTTCACTTCCAACAGCTTGTTGAACATCTTCACTTAGATGCCTAGTAAGACTCTCGAATTTAGCATGATCAAGGTAAATGCCTCTCTTCTCAACAGCTGAGACTTCCTCTGTCATCTCACATTCATTAACGGTAATATTGTGGAATGCTTACGTTGATTATTTCCTTCCTCACACAGCACACTGATGCATCAGCAAAACCAAATGCTATACTCATAATTTCTTATAATACACCCAGATTCTGAACACTTTTATTGCCACTTCCTTGTTGAGATGTTTGCATTTTTTTTCACTTCCATTGCTGTAATAATCTGGAACTAACTGACTAGTCTCTCTGATTTTGATCTTACCTTCCTACAGTCTATTTCAACAGAGAAATGAGAGTAATCTTCAAATGTTAGGTCAGGCAATGTCATTCTTCTGTTTGTAAATTCTCCAATACCTCCCAAACTCACTTGGAGTAAATCCTAAATCTTTACATCTTATATGTATCTACACAATCTCCTGATCTTTATTATATTTCTGACAGTATTTCACAATAGTCCTCACTGGCAGCATTGCAGCTCCAGATCCATGAAGGTGCCAGGTATGCTGTGGCAGGTTTTTTATACTCGATGTTTCTCTGCCTAGAATTCTTTTCCCATAGATATCAGTGAGAATCTCTACATTGCCTTCAGAACTTTGCTCAAATATAATTTTCTTAACCATTTTTATCAATAATTTAAAAAATCAACTCCCAACTCACTGCATTATGTTTCCTCCCAAGCTTCTTTATTTTCTTTTTCAGTTTTGTCTTTTTTTCTATGGCACTTGCTAGCAGTTGACAGTACACATCTGATAGAGTATATTACTATTCTCCTATATCTGGTGTCATTCACTATAAAATGAATCCATGGGATAAATGCTCCAGTATCTTGTTATTTCAAATAGACAATTTCAATAGATAATCTGGATTTTCTGAGGAGGTGCCAGTAGAGGCAATGCAAATCCCCATTGCCTGGAGCATCCATCTCTATAGGATCTCTTTCATACTAGCTTTGTCCTCTTTCCCTGACTCATTCTCCCCACTCTTCTGGCTGTCTAGAATAAATTAATCTTAGGTTCTGCTTTTGTGGGAAACCGATTTAAGATATTATGATGCTGAATTTTATATTAATGTTTCAACTTCTTATAGTTTTTACAAGCTATCAGATGAGTTTTATATATTTCCAGTTAACTTAGAATGACATAATTGATTTGAAAAATGTGAATGAAAGCTTCAAGAGTCAACATATGTTTTACCACACTCTTATTTTCTTCACCTAAGACAAGCAGAAATGTTGCAGAAAGAGGCTACTCTGTTAATCTGGGGTCTAGAGTGAAGGCCATGTAAATGATGACTATAGCCAACCACGAATGATATGTACTATAACACAGAAAAGAAAGTCTGTATAATTCTTAGCTAGAGATTTGGGGGGTTGTTTGATACCACAGCAGCAAAACCTATTTTCTACTCACTGACGGATCTCATAATTTACTTAGCTGTGTATTTACTCTTTGCCTCTACCTGATCGTAACGTAAACACCATGAGGTAGTGAACTTTGCTTTTCTCTTCCCTAGGTGATGTCTTCCACTTGGAACAGTCTATGACATATAGGACATATTTAAAGTTATGTTGAAGCCTCAACTCATTGTCTGTCAAACACAACTCCCAATAGGAAATTTGATCACACATTCTAAATCAGAGGCTTTCGACAACTGAAACCCTAATCCAGTTAGGACTGCCTGATAAAATACAAGATGGAAAATTAAATTTGAATTTCAGATAAACAATAAATAATGTAGACTATACTTAATTTTTTTAAAAATTGTTTTGTTGGAAATTCTAATGTAACTAGTGTCCTATATTTTTATTTGGTATAATATTCATCTTTATTTGCTAAATCTGGGAACAATACCTCTAGATGCCATTTGTCAGTATCTGGAGACATTTGACGAAACCTGCTGACAAAAAATTAATTGGCCCACAGTATCAGTAGTATTGAGGTAGGGAACTTCTCCAATGGCTTAGTGGGTAAAGAACCAACCCACCTGCCAATGCAGGAGATACAGGAGACTTGGGTTCAATTCCTGGGTCGGGAAGATTGGACAAGGAAAATGGCAACCCACTCAAGTATTCTTGCCTGGAGAATCCCATGGACAGAGGAGCCTGGCAGGCTATAGTCCAAATGATCACAAAGAACCGGGCACAGCTGAGTGACTAAGTGTACGTGCACGCACAGACACACACACACACACAGGAAAACTATGTGTGGACTATCTGGACTATTTTCCTATTCCTTTCTATACATCTGGTATCTATGTGTTGTCCTTTGCCATTTATCTTATATATAACTGGTTCCAATAAACTCATTTCCCTTTAAGAATTTTATTTGCCCACATCATTCCTGTATTTTCTTTTAATCTTAGTTGTCTTTCCACAGGTATTTATAAATGGCATACAGCCAAGGCCACCAAAGTTTCTAAGGTATCTGAAGGCAAACAAAAAAGTCTATGTTTTTCTTTATATCTAAAGCAGAGAACCCACCCCCTGGGCCACAGATCTGATCTTATCCCTGGCCTGTTAGGAAATGGGCCACAAAGCAGGATGTGAGTGGCAGGTAAGTGAGCAGAAAATTCATTTGTATTTATAGCCAATCTCATTGCTTACATTACTGCCTGAGTTCCACCTTCTGTCAGGTCAGCAATGGCATTAGATTCTCATAGAAGCATGAACCCTACTATGAACTACACAAGCAAGGGATCTAGGTCACATGCTCCTTACGAGAGTCATCTTGAAACCATTCCCACCCCACCCCATCCATGGAAAAAATGTCTTCCACAACACTAATCAGTCCTTGGTGCCAAAAAGTTTAGAGACTGATCATCTAAAGCATTTTAAATGACACCTTATTTACACAAATATTTGATGTATACTGAGTGAAAGATCAACTAGATAAGGACAACTCTAGGCAGACATATGAATTCCAGTGCAATACCACTTCCTTCCTGGGTCTGCCAAGCTATTGTCAGGTTACTTCTTGTTGACTACGAAGTGCAATTATTCTATTACCAGTTGAAATTATCTAATGCCAGGCATATTTTTGTGTTCTTAAATTTACTGGTCTATTGGCTTCCCTAGATAGAATAACAAGTGTATCCCATCTTTCTGTTGTATTACATAAACATTTTACAGGAAGAGGATAAGGAAAGAAATGAGAGAAATTTCAATTACAGGACTTTTTCATATGCTTGCCAATATGAATTTTAATAAAAAAACCACTCAATCAAAATCTATGCAATATTTAATTAAATGGAGGACATTATTTTAAAAATTAAAATTGTATTTTTATCTCTTACCCCACAACATTGCTTATTTATTTTTTTCTGGGGGGGGGTGGGGACTAGCAGGGAAGGGTCTGGCTTTGGGCCATTTTAATATCATTCTTGAGAATGCATTGTTTCTGAGATGAAGCCAAAAAATAGCTGAGACTCTCTTGAGAGAATTTTGAGCTAAATCAGCTACAAAACTTACTCTGATATAAGTAAAATATTTAAATCTACATATATATAAACACACATATGTATGATTGGTATATATGTTTTATTTTATATATACTTTGCATCTCATGCTACTTTTCAAATATTTGAAAAGTTACAAATATTTATACGCATCTTCTTCATATTTTTTTAAAATTAATAATGGTATGAGATAAAAGCAAGTAATTTTAAAAACAGATACTTTATGAATATTTGAATATTTTGCTATTACTAACACCACTACCAGGAACGTGTGTGTGTGTGTGTGTGTGTGTGTGTGTATCTGTGTGTGTGTATGCTGCTGCTGCTGCGTCACTTCAGTCGTGTCCAACTCTGTGCGACCCCATAGAAGGCAGCCCACCAGGCTCCCCCGTCCCTGGGATTCTCCAGGCAAGAACACTGGAGTGGGTTGCCATTTCCTTCTCCAATGCAAGAAAGTGAAAAGTGAAAGTGAAGTTGCTCAGTCATGTCTGACTCTTAGTGACCCCGTGGACTGCAGCCCACCAGGCTCCTCCATCCATGGGATTTTCCAGGCAAGAGTACTGGAGTGCCTTCATATATATATATATATATATATATATATATATACATACATATATATACACACACACCTCATTGAAAGATATAGAGACATAAAGATATATGAATATATGAAAAATAAAGTCATTTTGAATGGAAATCAACAGATACTAACATATTCTTACTCCTTCCAAAACTCAAACATAAGCACCAAGATGAAATGAAAACAAGTGAATAGTTAAGTATTTCTTTAGTAGTAAGAAAAAAATTAAGTCTATAATAAAACAAAATTTTATAAACACTCATATTTGACATAGAAATGTTTATCAGTCCAATTACTTCCCTGTCAATTTCAGAGCAGTTTTCCATTTTATGTCTCTTGAAATGCTTTAGTAGGTTTAATTACAGTTTTGCTTTCCTGGCTGTAACTTTCTTTTTTCTGTAGTCAATTCTATGTAAATTCATTTTTAAATATACAAAGAATGGCTACTGCTGAAAGCTAAATTCATTCTGACTTTGTGTTCAATGAAAGATACAAAATCTCATTTACTTCTTTATCTTCACAGTAAATTGATTTAATAGTTATTTTTTATCCTAGAGAAAATGTATTAAAGATCATCAATTTCCATAACTAAAAAAAGACAACTTCTGCTTCTGAGAAGATATATTGAGATAAGCATTTCCTTATTCTTTCTCATAAGTACAAATATAAAATCTAGATATTATGTGTATATAAAACAAACAATAGGAGACACTGAAAAGTGGATAGAAGTTAATTCAGTTGAGGAACCCACGAACGAATAACTAGTTTCAGACTAGGAGATGAGGAAGCCCCAAACCTGGAAACTATGGCAGAAAAACAAAGCCCCAAGAAAGCAGGCAAAAGGGACAGTAAAAGGATAACTAGTAAGGACAACTTTTGGACAATTTCCTAAACTAGAAGAGCAAACTAAATCCAAATAAAGGAGAAATGAAATCATGATTACAAAGATAAAAGGAAGAAATTAACAAAATCAAAAGCAAAAACACAAATGGAAACTCAGTGAAACAAACGTGGTTTACTGAAAAGATCAATAAAATTGACAAACTTTAAGAAAGACTGATTTAAAAAGAAGAAGAAGACATAAATTACCAAGAGTAGATATTTTTAATGGGGACAATCACTGCAAAACCTATAGACATCAAAAGGGTAATAAGAGAATAAAACTTAAAAAAAAAGTCTAAGGACTTAAATTTGATAGTGTACACAAAATAACCTAACCATTGAAAAACATGTACCACAATTCTTCCAATAGTAAATATATATTATGAATAACCAGAATATAGGAAGTAAATCTCCAGGTTCAAATGTTTGGAAAATTCTTCCAAACATTTAAAGAACAATTAAGATTAGCTCTACATGATCTCTTCCAGATAACAGAAGAATAGGTAAACATTTCCAATCATCTTATTAATTTAGTATTACATTAATACCTAAAAGGGGCTTCCCTGGTGGTTCAGAGGTTAAAGTGTCTGCCTCCAGTGCAGGAGACCTGGGTTCGATCCCTGGGTGGGAAAGATCCCCTGGAGAAGGAAATGGTAACCCACTCTAGTATTCTTGCCTAGAGAATCCCATGGATGGAGAAGCCTGGTAGGCTACAGTCCACTGGGTTGCAAAGAGCCGGACATGACTGAGCGACTTCACTGTCACTTTCAAACCTAAAAAACAGCCAAGAGAATACCAAAAAAAAAATAAATAAATAAAACTACAGACTAATATCCCTAATGAATAAAAATGCAGGCATCCTTAACAAAATATTAGCAAATATAATTCACCAATATATAAAGAGTCATATACTATACCCAAGTGAGCTTTATCTCTCAAGAATAATGTGAGATTTGATCAATATTCAAAAAATCAATATAATGATCATACTAATGTGCTTAGTGAAAAATCACATGATCATATCAACTGATACTGAGAAAAAAATTTGACAAAATTTAACATTCATTTAAAATTTAAAAATCTCAGCAAACCAGAAATAGAGGAAATTCTCTGAATTTCATAAAGAATTATCTATAAAACTTTAACAGAGAAGGCAATGGCAACCCACTCCAGTACTCTTGCCTGGAAAATCCTATGGATAGAGCAGCCTGGTAGGCTGCAGTCCATGGGGTCGCGAAGAGTCGGACATGACTGAGCAACTTCACTTTCACTTTTCACTTTCACTTTTCACTTTCATGCATTGGAGAAGGAAATGGCAACCCACTCCAGTGTTCTTACCTGGAGAACCCCAGGGATGGGGGAGCTTGGTGGGCTGCCTTCTATGAGGTCACACAGAGTCAGACACAACTGAAGCGACTTAGCAGCAGCAGCAGCAGTATAAAACATTAAAGCCTATAATTTATTTAATGGTGAAAAACTAAACACAATAAATATGTCTACTCTCACCATTCAATCGTATCCAATGTTAGAATTGAATTTTAGTTGAATTGAATGTTAGACTTGAATTTGTAGCTACTTCAGTAAATCAAGAAAATAGAAGGCACACTGATTAGAAGGAATAAATGAAATGATATTCCTGTTTGCAAATGTCATAGGAATCTATAGAATTAGAGAAAAGGAAGGAAAAAAAAAAGAAAACAAGGACAGAAGAGAGGGAGGGACCAAAGAAAAGAAGAAAGTCTCTTCTACGACCCATAAATGAGTTCAGAAAAGTCACATGATACACAATAAGTACACAAAAAGTCATATTTCTAAATATTAACAATTTGTACATGCAACTAAAATTAAAAACACAGTAACATTTATAGTCACTCACATGCTCAACACAGGACTAAAATTTAGAATATATAAAGAACTCAAACCTGTAAGAACAAACAAACCAATTCAAACAGGAGCAACAGATGTGAAGAAATAGTTCAACAAAGAAGATGCACAGATGACAGAAAGCAAGCACATGAAAAGATGCTCAACTTCAGCAGCCATGAGGGAAATATACATAAAGCCATATGCGAGTTATTGTTATTTGCTCTAAGTGTTACTAAAGTAAAAATAGTGACAACATTGCATGCTGGAGAGATGGGATCACTCACACATTGCATGTGTGAAGGTAAAATGGCATAACTACTATGGAAAAAGAGTTCGAGAGTTTCTTAAAAGCAAAACAAAACAAAAAATAACCAAACCAACCATTCAACAAAATCTAAACTTGTATCTGTCACACAATCCAGTAATTGCAGTCCTTTGCATTTGTCTCAAGGAAATAGAGTTACATATACACAAAAACCTACTTCTGAATGTTTATGACAGCTGTATTCATACTAGCCCCAAACTGAAACAGCCAAGATGTCATTTAATCATGAGTAGTTTAAAAAACCTGTAGCACATCCACACCATGTAAGACTATCCAACAATAAAAAGGAACAAACTATTGATATATACAATAATATGAATTAACCTCAATTGAATTATGCTAGTTGAAAAAAAACCTCAAAAGTTTACATATTGATAGCTTCATTTATATAACATTCTTAACAGAACAAATTCTAGAAATAGGAGACCATATAAGTGGTCAACTTGATGGTTGATGAGAATCTGATAATATCTTATGTTGAAAGACATAGTGAGAATTTTGGATTCTATTTCTTTTTTTAAAATTTCTTCTCTTTTAAACCAATTATATTTTTTACCAACAGTTTTGAAGTATGGTCCACAAGTATGGTTCAGTTCAGTTGCTCAGTCGTGTCCAACTCTTTGAGACCCCATGAATCACAGCACGCCACGCCTCCCTGTCCATCAACAACTACCACAGTTCAAACTCATGTCCATCGAGTCGGTGATTCCATCCAGCCATCTCATCCTCTGTTGTCCCCTTCTCCTCCTGCCTCCAACCCCTCCCAGCATCGGTGTTTTCCAGTGGGTCAACTCTGCATGAGGTGGCCAAAGTACTGGAGTTTCAGGTTCAACATCAGTCCTTCCAGTGAACACCCAGGACTGATCTCCTTTAGGATGGACTGGTTGGATCTCCTTGCAGTCCAAGGGACTCTCAAGAGTCTTCTCCAATACCACAATTCAAAAGCATCAATCCTTCAGCACTCAGCTTTCTTCACAGTCCAACTCTCACATCCACATGATCACTGGAAAAACCATAGCCTTGACAAGACAGACCTTTGTTGGCAAAGTAATGTCTCTGCTTTTCAATATGCTCTCTGTGTTGGTCATAACTTTCCTTCCAAGGAGTAAGAGTCTGTTAATTTCATGGCTGCAATTCCTATCTGCCATGATTTTGAAGCGCCCCAAAATAAAGTCTGACACTGTTTCTACTGCTTCCCCATCTATCTGCCATGAAGTGATGGGACCAGATGCCATGATCTTAGTTTTCTGAATGTTGAGCTTTAAGTCAACTTTTTCACTCTCCTCTTTCACTTTCATCAAGAGGCTTTTTAGCTCCTCTTAACTTTCTGCCATAAGGATGATGTCATCTGCATATCTGAGGTTATTGGTATTTCTCCCAGCAATCTTGATTCCAGCTTGTGCTTCTTCCAGCCCAGCATTTCTCGTGATGTACTCTGCATATAAGTTAAATAAGCAGGGAGACAATATACAGCCTTGACATACTCCTTTTCCTATTTGGAACCAGTCTGTTGTTCCATGTCCAGTTCTAACTGTTGCTTCCTGACCTGCATACAGGTTTCTCAAGAGGCAGGTTAGGTGGTCTGATATTCCTATCTCTTGAAGATTTTTCCACGGTTTATTGTGGCCACAATCAAAGGCTTTGGCATAGTCAATAAAGCAGAAATAGATGTTTTTCTGGAACTCTCTTGCTTTTTCCATGATCCAGCAGATGTTGGCAATTTGATCTCTAGTTCCTCTGCCTTTTCTAAAACCAGCTTGAACATCTGGAAGTTCGCAATTCACACACTGCTGAAGGCTGGCTTTTAGAATTTTGAGCATTATTTTACTAGCATGTGAGATGAGTGCAATTGTGCGGTAGTTTGAACATTCTTTGGCATTGCCTTTCTTTGGGATTGGAATGAAAACTGACCTTTTCCAGTCCTGTGGTCACTGCTGAGTTTTTCAAATCTGCTGGCATATTGAGTGCAGCACTTTCACAGCATCATCTTTCAGGATTTGAAATAGCTCAACTGGAATTCCACCACTTCCACTTGCTTTGTTCATAGTGATGCTTCCTAAGGCCCACTTGACTTCACATTCCAGGATGTCTGGCTCTAGTTGAGTGATCACACCATTGTGATTATCTTGGTCATGAAGCACTTTTTTGTACAGTTCTGTGTATTCTTGCCACCTCTTCTTTATAGCTTCTGCTTCTGTTAGGTCCATAACATTTCTGTCCTTAATTGTGCCCAACTTTGCATGAAATATTCCCTTGGTATCTCCAATTTTCTTGAAGAGATATCTAGACTTTCCCATTTTGTTATTTTCCTCTATTTCTTTACAATGATCGCTGAGGAAGACTTTCTTATCTCTCCTTGCTATTTTTTGGAACTCTGGGTTCAGATGCTTGTATCTTTCCTTTTCTCCTTTGCTTTTCACTTCTCTTCTTTTCACAGCTATTTGTAAAGCTTCCTCAGACAGCTATTTTGCTGTTTTGCATTTCATTTCCATGGGGATGGTCTTGATCCCCATCTCCTGTACAATGTGATGAACCTCCATCCATAGTTCATCAGGCACTCTGTCTATCAGATCTAGTCCCTTAAATTTATTTCTCACTTCTACTGTATAATCATAAGGGATTTGATTTAGGGCATACCTGAATGGTCTAGTTGTTTTCCCTTCTTTCTTCAATTTAAGTCTGAATTTGGCAATAAGGAGTTCATGATCTGAGCCACAGTCATCTCCTGGTCTTGGTTCTGCTGACTGTATAGAGCTTTTCCATCTTTGGCTGCAAAGAATATAATTAATCTGAATCTGGTGTTGACCATCTGGTGATGTCCATGTGTAGAGTCTTCTCTTGTGTTGTTGGAAGAGGGTGTTTGCTATGACCAGTGTGTTCTCTTGGCAAAACTCTATTAGCCTTTGCCCTGCTTAATTCCATATTCCAAGGCCAAATTTGCCTGTTACCCCAGGTGTTTTTTGATTTCCTACTTTTGCATTCTGGTCCCCTATAATAAAAAGGACATGTTTTTTGTGTGTTAGTTCTAAAAGGTCTTGTAGATCTTCATAGAGCCATTCAACTTCAGCTTCTTCAGTGTTACTGGTTGTTGCATAGAATTGGACTACCATGATATTGAATGGTTTGCCTTGGAAACGAACAGAGATCATTCTGTCGTTTTTGAGATTGCATCCAAGTAGTTAGATATACATATGGGTAAATAGTGTATTCAATATGTATTTTCAGGACTCCAGTAATTAAAGACATAGTTGAGGAGTTTGGCTTATGATCAAAGAAAGCTATCTCTGATTCTTAAAACCCAGACCTAAGCAATTATACAGCCTTTGAAAAAGGAAAGTGTTAGCTGCTCGGTCTTGTTGGACTCTTTGTGACCCCATGGACTGTAGCCCATTAAACTCTTCTGTTCATGGAATTCTCCAGCAAGAATACTGGAATGGTAGCCATTTGCTTTTCCAGAGGATGTTTCCACCCCAGGGATTGAACCTGGTTTACAAGCAGATTCTTTACCATCTGAGCCACCACGGAAGCCCTAGCCTTTACCTGGCCTCAAGAGGGAAGCTGCCACCACACCCACACCAGAACTGAAGTGCAGCCAGTGACTTTCATTTCACTCTGTAAGGGCAGTTGCAGTTCTAAACTTGGTCCCCCTAACCAGTCATGCTCTTATGAATACCTATAATCCTAGCTCAACCCACCTTCATTAAGAGAATTTTTATCTGGATCCTTCTGCAAATCCTTACTCTGGAGCCTCCATGGAAACTTTGTTGTTGGGAGGAAGTTGAAACGTTGAAAAAGACACTTTCCTTCTGTGTCCTCTGTATGCTCAGAACTTTACTACTATGTTGATTTACCTGGCTCTTGACTTAAACTGATCCCCTGTTTCATTTTCCCCCATGTATTGCTGTGGATACTATTCCATGAGACAAAATGGAATAGGCTGAGTTTAGCCTCTTGCTTATAGTATCACGGGAAGTGATTAAAGGCTCAACTATTACATCATATCTTGTTTCAATTGGCTACTTCTAACTTGGCAGGCCAACTCTCTCAGTTAAGCTGAGGTCCTCTACTTAGATTTTTTATTTTATTTTAGTCAGGCTTATTCTCTATACCAGTTTAACATAAACTTTAACTGTCTAGGTTTTACTGTTTTAAATTGATTTAAAATATATTTTAATCCTCTGGCTCTAATATAGGTTATATTTTATTACTTGACTTATTTCCATAATAAATAAGACATTTTCTCTCTCCATCATTATGATGCTATAATATGCCATATTTATTATTTTTAATATATAGTAGAACCTTTTAGAATATTGGCTTTGAAGTGAATATGTGCCAAATTTTATAAAGAATTATATGCAAACCCTATCTAGAAAACCATTAAAAAGATGAATATCATTTTTATATATTAATACAAATTTCTTTCTGTGGGATGGCTGCCTGATTGTTAGAAATTTGTTTAAGGAAATCTCAAGTGCATTACGGATTTTCTGCTAAATTCTTTGCACATTATAAAAGGATATAAGCTATTGCATGGAATACAATCAGGTGGTTTTAATTGCTAAAATTTTGAGCCAGAAAATATAATTAGGCTAAAATTTTACATAATTTTATGTGTACTATATGCTTGTATATCTAATGATTATGCTTTACCCTCTACTATCATAAGTGATACAGATGTATATCTTTTAACATATGACTAATATAGTTGAGAAATTACAATATTCAGACCTTCAGTGAGTCACCTTATCTCATTTGTCCCAAAACTTAATACTTGGTATAATATAAGTTTTAATAAATATAGATAGAATAAAATAATTTAAAATTAATGACTTTATGAATTTATTTTATCTTATTAGAGATTCAAAGCAAACAGGTAAACTAGAAGTTGGATTCTTGGAATCTGTAAGAAAAATCATAAAACTAAGTTGTACTTCTGAAGTTCTAAATCCTGTGTAATTTTGCTCAAACAAACTTTGTCACCACAATGTTCAGTTAAACAATCAGCAATTTCTATACAAGAGCAATTTCTCTAAAGCAAGGATAGGGCAAATGTTGACTATGATGGAGGTCAGGGTTCTCATTGAGTTTTATCATTTGAAGATGACTCAAATGGGTGTACTGGAAGTTAAAACAATCTATTTCCTTCCCAAATCTAGAGAAAACATTATTTTTCCCCAAGCATTGTTTCTGCTTAAAAGCTTTAAAAAAAATGAACTCTTATTTCATCTGTATTACTGATTACTGCATGGCATGGTTGAAGTGACATCACATAGCTAAAACCTTAACAATAAAACTTAGATGATATAGTACTCTTATACATTTCTTAAAATATCTATGTTAATACTTTTCTGATAATAGCTATGTGTATTCATATGGAAAAACATTTTTTCTCACTACCAATATAAGTCAAGAATATTATTCTTTCAAAATAGAGTATATTCCCAAAGTAAGACTGAATATAAATGCAGGGAATATATCTCATCATTCCTGGTTACTGATACTTTGAATAAATAAACAAATGTTAAATATATAGAAAGATTTTTAAAATTTGTTTCTAATTAAACTTAGAATTAGGTTACCATCTCTTATTTATCCTCAACAGTACTCATTTATTAATTTGCAACCTCTGGATTTCCCTGGGGTGAAATACAAAACTGGCCCCCATACAAGAAGGGCAAGGAGAGACTCAAGACAGAGGCAGACCACTCTTGATTGGTAGGTGGTGGTATAAGCAAGGGAATTTACATAGGAGGCTTGTTGTGTGCAACCACAAGGTGAGTACATCTTGTACTTGCCCTCTAGCATCTTAAAATCTTACATAGAGGCCTTAACAGCCTTCAGTGAGGTATTCAATCCAGATGAAACAGCTTTTAGTAATGAAAATAGTAGGCAGAATGTACATTCCAAGGACAGGGGAGGGGGCTGGGAAACTCCAGTCACCATGTCTAGCTTCTGGGTCAACCAGAGGTCACATACTCTCAATGAACTTTTCCAATATTATCGGATTCTCAAAAGCAGCTAGTCAGCTTCATAATAGACAGCTTTCTAGGGAAATACTGTAAATTAAAACAAAAATTCTGAAAGAGATAGGAATACCAGACCACCTGACCTGCCTCTTGAGAAATCTGTATGCAGGTCAGGAAGCAACAGTTAGAACTGGACATGGAACAACAGACTGGTTCCAAATAGGAAAAGGAGTACGTCAAGGCTGTATATTGTCACCCTGCTTATTTAACTTATATGCAGAGTATATTATGAGAAATGCTGGGCTGGATGAAGCACAGGCTGGAATCAAGATTGCTGGGAGAAATATCAATAACCTCAGATATGCAGATGACACCACTCTTATGGCAGAAAGTGAAGAGGAACTAAAGAGCCTCTTGATGACAGTGAAAGAGGAGAGTGAAAAAGTTGGCTTAAAGCTCAACATTCAGAAAACTAAGATCATAACATCCGGTCCCATCACTCTATGGCAAATAGATGAAGAAACAGTGGAAACAGTGGCAGATTTTATTTTGGGGGTCTCCAATATCTCTGTAGATGGTGACTGCAGTCTTGAAATTAAAAGATGTTTACTCCTTGGCAGGAAAGTTATGACCAACTTAGACAGGATATTGAAAAGCAGAGACATCACTTTGCTAACAAAGTCTGTCTAGTCAAGGATATGATTTTTCCAGTAGTCACGTATGGATGTGAGAGTTAGACTATAAAGAAAGCTGAACACAGAAGAATTGATATTTTTGAACTGTGGTGTTGGAGAAGACTCTTGAGAGTCCCTTGGACTGCAAGGAGATCCAACCAGTCCATCCTAAAGGAGATCAGTCTTAGGTGTTCATTGGAAGGACTGATGTTGAAGCTGAAATTCCAATACTTTGGCCACCTGATGGGAAGCACCGACTCATCTGAAAAGACCCTGATACTGGGAAAGATTGAAGGCGGGAGGTGAAAGGGATGACAGAGGAGATTGTTGGATGGAATCAGTAACTCAATGGACATGAGTTTGGGTAAACTCTGGGAGTTGATGAGCTCAGGGGTAAACTCAGGGAGGCCTGGCGTGCTGCAGTCCATGGGGTAGCAAAGAGTAGGACACAACTGAGCAACTGAACTGAACTGAACTGAGAACAAAAACAGCAAAAAAGCTTTTATGAGTTGATGTAATATAAGTATTTAATAAATATTAATTGGAAAGCAAAGTTTTAGAAGCTTTTAGCTGAAAACACTTCAAAATGTTTAAGCCAGTTTTCAGAAGTAGCTGTTTTTTAAAATGGCTTAAAACTCTGCCATCCAATATTTTTGATTAATATCTAAAATTTATAACAAGTTCTAGGAGCTCTCATCCCCCAAACAAATTATCATAAAATGAGTAGTGTGAAAAACTACATATAAGCTAAATATAGTACTGAGGAGAGAAAACTCTTCTATAGTATGGCTTTCCCCACATGTTCCACTCACTTCAGTTTTGGTTGTAAATTATAATCAATGTTAACAACTGGAGAACGCTGTAATATAGGTGTTCATTAATCCACCAAAAAGCAATGAGAAATCGATTTCATATAAAAATAGAGTAACATACAAGTAGTCAGCATAGAAATACTTACTTATAAACTATATACAATAAATATTACATGATTCATGAGTTTATTGTAATAAATTTGTAAACTTATTAAGTTGTCTTTATTTTAATTTAGCCAGAGGTGCCTTAAAATTTTTCTTCAGTTAAGAAAGACTAAGAAATTAAATAGATGTATAGCTATACAGACAGAAACATAACCAAGTAGACTGGTTCTATACAGTTCTTTATTATTTTAAGTTAGAATGCTAATTATTTAGCAACAGTATTAGTACTAAATATTACTATATTAGGAGTACTAAATTCTAAGTATTATTGATACTAAATAGATCAAGTACTAATACTGGTGCCTATCTTGTTGAGAAGCCTCCTCTACCCATATTAGCTTTGGATGCTGTGCACAGGAGCCATATTTAAGCAAATTCATCCAAAATATCTCATCTATCCATTTCTACGTGATGTAGTTACAGAAGGGCAGAGGTCAGATACATGATGTTTTTCTTCCACAAATTGCATAAGATACTAAATTCTGCTGTTCTTGTTTGATCATGCAGCAAGTTCACTTTAAGTACAGACTTTATAAATTTTAAATGTGAGACAGTATGTCTCCATGAATATCATTTGCAAGACTCATGCATCAAGCTGCTATTAATCCCAGTAATGGATTCTTTTTCTTCTGACATAGCTCTTCAGCCTTGCCATCTTTCTCTGACCTTCTCTAAACACAATCTGACCATTATCTTAATATGAAAATTGATCCTTTTATCCTATAGGATGGAAGAACTTTTTCTATAAATTTCACATAAATTTTTCCCATTCAGTAAAACCATGAATCTACTTCTGAAAATCTAGTAAGCATTTCATCTAGTACACTTTAAGTTTAATAACTCTGTATAAGAACATATAGGCCACCACAATTATAAGATTAATAGCTTTTATTGAGTGTCTACACTATGAAAAGTTATTTTTGACTAACTCAATTGGCATTTTCTAATTTTTTGAAGTGAAAAGTACAGAATATTTGGCAGAAATTTTAGTTTTGAGAGTGTGACAGTTACAGAGAGAATAAAAGTAAAGATGAGAGAAATTTAATGGAACTATTAAGCTTGAGGTTTTTGTATTTCCTTTTGAAACAACCCATAGTCCAGGTTGTACGTACACATTTCTATTCCAAATACACATTGATTTTAGTTGAACAGAATAAAATATTAGCTAAGATTGACAAGGTGCAATTAATAGAAGCCTTCTGTTGTTCAAGAAAATAAAGTGACTTATTATAGGAAAAATGTATTTATCATAAACATCAGGACTTGTAGGAATATCAGAAATCCAAGAAACACTGTCTATGATTATGAATCTCTTCATTTCTTTATTGTTCACTTCTACACTGCTTCTGGCTCTGTTCACAAGCTTCCCGTCACTCAGTCATGTCCGATTCTTTGTGATCCCACGAACCGCAGCACACCAGGACTCCCTTTCCATCACCAACTCCCAGTGCCCACCCAAACCCATGTCCATTGAGTTGGTGATGCCGTCCAACCATCTGATCCTCTGTCGTCCCCTTCTCCTCCTGCCCTCAATCTTTCCCAGCATCAGGGTCTTTTCAAATGAGTCAGCTCTTTGCATCAGGTGGCCAAAGTATTGGAGTTTCAGCTTCAGCATCAGTCCTTTCAAAGAACACCCAGGACTGATCTCCTTTAGGATGGGCTGGTTGTATCTCCTTGCACTCCACAGTTCAAAACCATCAATTCTTCAGCACTCAGCTTTCTTTATAGTCTCACTTTCACATCCATACATGACCACTGGAAAAACTATAGCCTTGACTAGCAGGCCTTTGTTGGCAAAGTAATGTCTCTGCTTTTTAATATGCTCTCTAAGTGGCTCATAACTTTCCTTCCAAGGAGTTCAGTTCAGTTCAGTCACTCAGTCATGTCCGACTCTTTGCAACTCCATGAATTGCAGCACACCCGGCCTCCCTGTCCATCACCAACTCCCGGAGTTCACTCAGACGAGTCAGTGATGCCATCCAGCCATCTCATGCTCTGTCGTCCCCTTCTCCTCCTGCTCCCAATCCCTCCCAGCATCAGAATCATTTCCAATGAGTCAACTCTTTGCATGAGGTCGTCAAAGTACTGGAGTAAGAGTCTTTAAATTTCATGGCTGCAATTAACCAACTACAGTGATTTTTTTTTAATTTTGATTTTTTTTTTTTATTGTATTGGTTTTGCCACACATCAACATGAATCCGCCACAGGTGTACACGTGTTCCCAATCCTGAACCCCCTTCCCACCTCGGCCCCACACCATCCCTCCGGGTCCCCAGAAAAATAAAGTCAGCTACTGTTTCCACTGTTTCTCCATCTATTTGCCAAGAAGTGATAAGATCAGATGCTATGATCTTAGTTTTCTTAATGTTGAGCTTTAAGCCAACTTTGTCGCTCTTTAGTTCTTCTTCACTTTCTGCCATTAGAGTGGTGTCATCTGCATATCTGAGGTTATTGATATTTCTCCTGGCAATCTTGATTCCAGCTTGTGCTTCTTCCAACCCAGCATTTCTCATGATGTACTCTGCTTATAAGTTAAATAAGCAGGGAGACAATATACAGCCTTGAAGTACTTCTTTTCCTATTTGGAACCAGTCTTGTTCCATGTCCAGTTCTAACTGTTGCTTCCTGACCTGCATACAGATTTCTCAAGAGGCAGGTCAGGTGGTCTGGTATTCCCCTCTCTTGAAGAATTTTCCACAGTTTATTGTGATTCACACAGTCAAAGGCTTTGGCATAGTCAATAAAGAAGAAATAGATGTTTTTCTGGAACTCTCTTGTTTTTTCAATGATCCAACTTGGATAGTTATATAGTTTGGGTGTGATTAGATATAGCAGAAGAAGGGTACACAAGGCCACAGTTCTTGATGGCAGACAGAAAGGAAAGGAGCATTTCAAAGGTAGATGTCTAAGGAGCTGGGTGGATACTCTATGCCAGTAGGAACAAATATCATCACTGAAAAAAGAGCCTGTTGAGAAAGACTGTTAAGAGCATCAAGATGAGCACTGGGGAACCTCCATATTTAAGTGGTAACAATAAATTCATGCAGAAAAAAAAAAAAACAAAAACAGAGGCCGAATGACTGAAAAGCTAAAACCATGAAAAAGCAACAGGGAAACCAAACAGGGGATAATTTCCAGAGGGTAAAAGTCGCAACAATGACAACTATCTAAAATGAAAATAGAGACCAACAAATAGCAAGCATTAGCAAAGTCAGTGATGGCAGTTTTAGTGAGGAAGAATGCCAGTAATGGAAGTACAAGCAGTGAAGAAAATATGGTCTCAAGAATTGTGGCAGTTTAAAAAAGTTTGTACATTGGGATTTCAACAATAAAGACAGCTTTCACAACTATGCTCTCTTGACCGGTAGAGGCAAGAAAAATAGCACTTAGTCAAGAGTAATTAGCTGGTAAAAATGTTATGTGGCAACCTGGATGGGAGGAGAATTTTAGGGGAAAGTGAATACATGCATATATGGCTGAATCCTTTTGCTGTCACCTGAAACTATGACGACATTGTTGATTGGCTATACTCCAATATAAAATAAAAGGACTAAAAAGAATACAATAAACTTATTTGTGTATTCATTTTTGTTGAATCTTATTTTTGAAATTTTGATTTGAAAAACGACAGAGTTGGCTATCACTTAAATACCTTAAAATTATAGACTATTTTACCTTTCACAGTATGCTTTTATATGTTATTTATTCAAACATCAAAATTGTGATCTAATTGTAATTGAGTCCCTATTTACAGATAACTGAAATACAAATCAATCAAAATGACTTGCTCAGTTTATGTGATCGTAGAGAGCTAACAATCACAGACCCAAATCTCTTCAGTCACATTTCAATTTCCTTCCTCAGGACACAAAATAAAAATAATTCCATGCAACAGAAATATTAATGCATTTGTGATGAGAAACCTCTTCGAGCAGTTTTGCAAATGGAAACATAACATGCTATCTCTATCACTAAATTTACTTCTAAAGGAAAGAGCATGAGATTGGAATTCAAACGGAATCACTTCACTGCTTTGTGCCTGCCTGGCCCCAATCAAAAACATGCTATGTCCACCACCTTCAGTTTATTTATCTGTAAAACAGATTGTTGTTGCTTATCTCCCAAGATTTGAAACAGAAAACCTCTGACCCACAGTGGATATTGAATTCATATCATTGAACTTGACAGAGGCTCAAATCATTAAAACAGAAAAGTTTCTTGCATATATACTCTCAAGTATCAATGATGCTAAGAAAAAAAAATTGACAGATTAGGAAGATGAAAATGCAAACACAACGTGCAGTGAAAGTTACACAAATGTTACTTATTCTAATTTATTCTACACTGCAGGTGACTTGCTCAATAAGGTGCAGGTGTTGGCTTTAATACAGCCAAATAAAACAGGAGTTAATGGTATGTCCCTGTGTGTTTGCTGAAAGCGATCCACAAGCAGTGTGGAGTTAGCCAAATCTTTCACAAGTGGTTGAAGAAAGGAAATAAAAGTGCATCACAGCGCTCTAGAGACTCATACCGCAGAGAAAATGATCAAGACAGCAATATCAATATGGGGTTTGAAAAGTCACCCAGAATTTACACAATTTATCAGAAGCCACAGCTGTGAAACCTCATTGTTATTTAATGCTCCAATGTCTTAATTTCATTCACCTGCAAAATGAGTCTACTCCCTCTTTCTCACAGGCTTTGAGAAACACAGTTCTCTCAAAAATGCTTTGGAAACTGATGATGATGTGGCAGTCAATATTACAAGGAAAGAGAGAAGTGGTTTGAGGCTGGAATAACTAGAGTGACCAGAGAATAAAGTTTGAGGTTGGCTGTGAAATGTGCCAGAAGTCATTAATGTTTTGAGTAAGTATAAATATGGGTTAAACTTGTCATTATGGCATTAAAATCACACATAACTGTTACAGGGTTCAGTGGCATTTTGCTCCTGTACATCTGTTTCAGGCACCTTAAATATATCTTTCCTACCTGACTGACTTTTTCTTTTCTCTAATCACCAGAAACAGAGGCAAGGTTGGGGTGACTTTGCACTCCTTGCTCACTACCAATTCATTCTTCCATCAAGTCTTTAGTGCATATACTAGTATGATCAGAAGGTACATGCAAATACACACACACACAACATACATATATACAGACACATACCTACATATGTGTTATATATTATGCATATACTTAGAAATGGAGTATTTCCAGCCATAGCAGTAACAAAAGGATGTCACAGTCATCAGGACTGCAGCCATCACCTGCCTTGAGAAAACTCAAGAAAAGAACACCTGCCACCTAGTAGCCATCAGACTGTAGGCACCTCCCTACATGAGAAAATTCAAGCTGTGAAAACACAGGATACTGGCCCCAGAAAATGGAGGTATATATCAAAGGAATGATTTCAGTGAGCCAAACTCTTGCATCTTCCTATACATATAATAGTGCTAAATTCCTTGACTTGAGGTATCTAGTTTTCTTTCATTAACAACCATCTTTTGATGTTCTCGACTACCTGCCTTTTGTTGCAAAAATTCTTTGCATCCCAACATCCCCCAAGCCCTGCTCACCTTCTCGGAGCAGTTCTCTCGGGGTTACTTGAGATGATGGTTCCCAGCCTTGAAGTCCTAAAAATTTCCACCAAGTAAAATATAACTCTCAACTTTGAAGTTGTACATATTTTTTAAGATGACACTACACATAAATATGTTATATATATCAAAATTATAATCTAAGTATATTAAGGGATGGTAAGCAATGCTTATGGTAATAATAACAGTAACTAAGGCGATATTTGCTAATGCTGTTGAGTTCTCGCTATGTCACCTAATTTGTACTTACATTGCCACATCTAGTCCTCAGTCCTATGAAATGAAAGCTGTTGACACTTTAGAAATGAGAGACTTGAGGCTTAAGAAAATATTCAGTGAGTGCTCAAGTTTACAATACTCACTTTCCACAAGCAGCATGATTCTTTCCCCAGTTACTATCAAGGAGTTCAGCAGTGAGAGGAACCACTAAGGAGAACTCAGTCTTGAGAAGCTAGCAGACATGAAAGGGAGGGAATTAAGAATGGAGTGTTTAAGAGTGATAAACACTCTGACCAGTTTCCCTCTTTTTTTTTTTTTTCCCTTTTAGAGAGACTTTTTTCAAACTTTCTTGGGAATCATAATCAACATATTATATACCATAAATAAACTGTTTATATACCATATGTATGTTTTAATTTTGAAACAGGGCTTTTGGAACAATACGAGAAAAACAGAATATATGAGGTTATTCGGTCTGCCTTTTCTCCAGAAATGTGTACTTCTGATTTAACAACTTGAACTCAGTCACAGTTTTATGATTAACACAACTTCAGTACGACTCATGTTGTTATATGTGTATATATATATATATATATATATATATATATATATATATATATATATTCTATCAACCCAGAATTTGCCTCTCTGCAAAATTCAATCTTTGTCTTTTCCTTTATTTTCCTTTCTTGTTGTTGTCTCCTTCTCATTTCTCCCTCCTCCCTTTTCTCTTCCTCTCTAATATGACTGTCTGGAAAACCAGTCCTGAAACTTATTACAAAGAGGCTGTCAAATTCTATACCAATATGTGTGTGTGTGTGTGTGTGTGTGTGTGTACACAAAACTACTTTGCATTCCATGCAACCATGTAAATGTCAATGTCAGCATTATAAAAATGAAAGGAGGGGTTGAGGGGATGGTTGTTTACAAAATTTATTAGACAACTTCCTAGTAGTGGGCTCTTCCTTTTCTCAGTCTTCCTAACTTTCGCTTAGTAAGCTGTTCAAGAGTTATGCCTGGTAGCTATAATATCAAATATAATATATAGTTAATGTTTTAGCAAACAATTTTAGTTTTCTGACAGGTGTTTATCTACATTTAATATATGTGTTTATAAGTTATATTCTCTCAGATATGTCTTAAGAGAATACCAATCTTTTATTTTATTTTTTAATATAAATTTATTTATTTTAATTGGAGGCTAATTACTTTACAATATTGTATTGGTTTTGCCATACATCAACATGAATCCGCCATGGGTGTACACATGTTCCCCATCCTGAACCCCTCTCCCTCCTCCCTCCCCATACCATCCCTCTGGGTCATCCCAGTGCACCAGCGCTAAGCATCCAGTATCATGCATTGAACCTGGACTGGCGACTCGTTTCATATATGATGTTATACATGTTTCAATTTTTTAGAGTTAGTTGTCTAAGTTAAGGAGATTTTGCAAATGCTAAATACTAAAACCCTTAGATAAACAAAAGCCAGTAGCATGAACTGTTTGGATCTGTGATCATGTACTACACCTATTCTTGCTGTTTCTCAAGTGCAAGCTTTTGCAATGTGACTTCCTCCTTTCTAGGATACACTTCCATTTTCTGTCTGATCCTCCTCAGGATTTCTGTTAAAACCTACTCACCCTCAAGGTCTTGTTCAAGTAACCTCCTCTGTGAAGCTTAATCTTCATCCTCAGAGCATAATTAATAACTTTTATTTTGTAATCCAATACTCAGAGCTCTATTTACTCAACTCATTCTATTTTTTCCCTTGTAGTACATGTCTGTTTCCCTAGTTGATTAATAAACCCATGAAGGCCATGGAAAGTTCTTATTCAACTTCACATGCAATTGACACACAGTGGAGACAACAGAAGTTTGATGAAGATACAAGAATGATCTTTTAGGGAAGAATCTATGGACTTTGAGAAAATGAGTATAAATGTCCATGAGTTCCCTCAGCAGGAGAGAATAAAATCAGTCTTCTAGTGCCTTTTTGTTGTTTGTTTTGGAATTTTGTTTAGTAAAAATGGGGTAGCTACACAAAGAATGACTTTCTTGAATGGGCTATATGCTAGTTGTGAACATAGAAGGTTGTACATAACAGGTAACTTCTGAAAATATTTTATGAATCAGGATGTTTAAATAACTGGGCAAACTTAAAGACTTTAGGATATTCATTCCTGAATATGTTAGAATTATTAACTATAAAATGTAATTCTTTGGATTTTTAAAAGGATTCCAGAAATAATTATTTTGAAATAGTTATGGATTTTCATTTTTAAAAGTCATAAATTATGTTCAAAGTACTATCAGAAAAACAAAGAGTGAAAATATGTGTAGACGTCAATTTCCTCCAGGCAAATCAAATTGACCCAAGTACATAAATAACTAAAATCATGTTCCACTAAGCAAAAAGGAGAATTATCAGTAATGAATAGCTCAAAATCAAATGTATAAATGGTCATTAACAGATTTTTTAGTACATGAAAGTGATGTTATTTAAATGGTATTGACTAATTTGTTTGTTACAAAATTTAGGAATATTGTTAAATATTTTTTTGCTTTAAAAATGCAATAAAATAGCCATTTACATTATGCACTATAGCTCTGTTCTGATAAAAATATTATAATTTCAAGTATAGCATCTCCCAGCAAATAGTTGATACTTTAGTCTAATAACTCTGACATTAAAGTGCCTTAATAAATTATTGTAATGTTTCTGCAGGATTCAGGTAAAGCCAAGAAGCATAAATTAGTTGTACTGGTGGGGGAATAATTGTGCTCAATTTGTGTATCATGCATTAACACACAGGTGTTGCAAAGCTAGCTAGGAAAATTCATCATAATACAAAAAGCTTAAGAACCTCAGTGAGAGACATTTGGCAGTCATCAACGTTTTCATTGTCTCTGAAACATCTTGACATTTTTTAATATTGGTCTTGAGATTTACTGGTGTTACTTTCAATAAAATATTATTTGCTAAATTCCATTGAATTATTAACATAAATGATAAAAGACACCTTAATTCAGTGTTTAGAAGATTGATATTTTAGGATATTATGCTGTCAAAATTAAGATATCTTAGGAGTTTCTCAAAGATGTATATGCTAATCTCTTTATTTACTCAATTAGGTAACAAATTTGATGTGACTTTCCTCATTCCTTCAGATTTGGTTTATATGTTTTCCACAAATGCTTTCAAATCTAATTATATTTTCTTCAAAAATATGAGCTTCATTGATCATTGTGATCTTCTTCAAAACACTACCATTGTTTATTTCTGGCAAAAATTTGATACTTAAATGGCACATTTGTATTTCGTAATACTGACTTCAAATATTCACCTTCTAAGCAAAGATACTATGAAATTTTAAAAGCCAACCTTTCCTATCAAATTAATAAACACTTACTGTTGAATCAAGTAAAGCAGTGAGGTAGTGTGTGTTAGTCACTCAGTCATGTCTGACGCTTTGCGACCTCATGGACTGCCGTCCACCAGGCTCCTGTGTCCATGGAATTCTCTAGGCAAGAACACTGGAGAGCATTGCCATTCCCTTCTCCAGGGGATCTTTCCAACCCAGGGATTGAACCCAGGCTCCTGCATTACAGGCAGATTCTTTACCCTCTGAGCTACAAGGGAAGTAGTTGTGGGATCAGTTCAGTTCAGTCACTCAGTCCTGTTCCACTCTTTGAGACTCCATGGACTGCAGCAAACCAGGCCTCCATGTCCATCAACAACTAATGGAGTTTACCAGAACTGATGTCCATTTAGATGGTGATGCTATTCAACCATCTCATCCTCTGTCATCCCCTTCTACTCTGGCCTACAATCTTTGCCAGCATCAAGGTCTTTTCTAATGAGTCAGTTCTTCACATCAGGTGGCTAAAGTGTTGGAGTTTCAGCTTCAGCATCTGTCCTTCCAATCAATATTCTGGACTGATTTCCTTTAAGATGGATTGGTTGGATCTCCTTGCAGTCCAAGGGACTCTCAAGAGTCTTCTCCAACACCACAGTTCAAAAGCATCAATGCTTCAGTGCTCAGCTTTATTCACAGTCCAGCTCTCACATCCATACATGACTACTGGAAAAACTATAGCCTTGACTAGACAGATGTTTGTTGGCAAAGTAACGTCTCTCCTTTTGAATATGCTGTCTAGATTGGTCATAACTTGTCTTCCAAGGAACAAGTGTCTTTTAATTTCATGGCTGCAATCACATCTGCAGTGATTTTAGAGCCCAGAAAAATAAAGTCTGACACTGTTTCCACCTGTTTCTCCATCTATTTGCCATGAGTGATGGGACTGGATGCCATGATCTTAGTTTTCTTAATTTGAGCTTTAAGCCAACTTTGTCACTCCCCTCTTTCACTTTCAGCCATAAGAGTGGTGTCATCTGCATATCTGAAGTTACTGGTATTACTCCCAGAAAACTTGATTCCTGCTTGTGCTTCATCCAGCCCAGCATTTCTCATGCTGTACTCTGCATTTAAGTTAAATAAGCAGTGTGACAATATATAGCCTTGACATACTCCTTTTCCTATTTGGAACCAGTGGGTGTTGGCAATTTGATCTCTGGTTCCTCTGCCTTTTCTAAAATCAGCTGGAACATCTGGAAGTTCACCTACATGTACTGTTGAAGCCTGGCTTTGAGAATTTTGAGCATCACTTTACTAGCATGTGAGATGAGTGCAATTGTGCTGTAGTTTGAGCATTCTTTGGCATTGCCTTTTTTGGGATTGGTATGAAAACTGACCTTTTCCAGTCCTGTGACCACTGCTGAATATTCCAAATTTGCTGGTATATTGGGTGCATCACTTTCACAGCATTATCTTTTAGGGTTTGAAATAACTTATCTTTTAGGGTTTGAATGGAATTCTATCACCTCCGCTAGCTTTGTTCATAGTGATGCTTCCTAAGGCCCATTTGACTTCACATTCCAGGATGTCTGGCTCTAGGTGAGTGATTACGCCATCATAGGGGCTTCATATATAAGTCCCTGTTACAATGGGACACATACTCAGGTATGTAAAGAAGTTCCAAGATTTAAAATTGGTTGATCATTCAAAGCCTAATGCATTTAGAAGATGAGATATTCTTAGTACTTAGATATGTCATGATAGTTGATCTAACTTTATTTTCCAGGAATGAGATGTACTTAAAATTACATTATTTCACCATTACCTCTTGTGCTTTTCTAGTTATATGTTAAAAGCATGATAATCTGACTCTCTGCTAGCTCTGCTGTCTCAAGGACAACAAGATCCTCCCCACACCATCAGCACCAAGATTCTAATTTCACTCTCCTTTTATCTTGAGTTAAATGTTGAAGATTCAAAATCCTTGGTGGATTAACCAAACCAAGATAACATTTTTTTTTTTTCCCCTGCCCACAAAAGATAAGGATGTAATAGGTTCCTTTCAACTTCTTTCTGAAGAAAAATATTTTTCCCTTTCCAAAAATCATACAAATATGAATTTTTCAAAATAAGAAGATGATTGAGATGCTGGCCATTTTGACTTAAAAAATCTATATTAAGGCCCAGAGGCACATATTGCCCTTGGCTTCCATAAAACTTATATTCCAAGCAGAGATGAGAAATATAGATTACTAAACTAAGACCTAATGTGCAGACCCATCTTACTATTCAATCTACAAAATATGTCAGGCAAAATATGTATAACTTACTGTAAAATTATGAAAGACTATAAGATTTTTGGAACCTTTAAGACTGCATAGCTAGTAGGTGTCAAAATGGAGTTTCACATCAGTTATTTTTATTCACCAGACCAGTCAACTAAACATAATTCTTCATATGGTTTCTTATGCTCTTATCTGATCTAAAAGAAAGATAATTCCTGTTATAACTAAGGAATATTTTTCAATTTCTGTACTTGGCAATAGTAAATTCAGAAAAAAATCTGGGTAAGATTTGCCAACAATTATTCTCAGGCAACAATTATTCTCATCTTTAGATAATTTCCTGATGTTCAAGCTGGTTTTAGAAAAGGCAGAGGAATCAGAGATCAAATTGCCAACATCCACTGGATCATGGAAAAAGCAAGAGAGTTCCAGAAAAACATCTATTTCTGCTTTATGACTACGCCAAAGCCTTTGACTGTGTGGATCACAATAACCTGTGGAAAATTCTGAAAGAGATTCGAATACCAGACCACCTAACCTGCTTCTTGAGAAATCTGTATGCAGGCCAGGAAGCAACAGTTAGAACTGGACATGGAACAGCCTGGTTCCAAATAGGAAAAGGAGTACATCAAGGCTGTATATTGTCACCCTGCTTATTTAACTTATATGCAGAGTACATCATGAGAAATGCTGGACTGGAAGAAACACAAGCTGGAATCAAGATTGCCGGGAGAAATATCAATAACTTCAGATATGCAGATGACACCACCCTTATGGCAGAAAGTGAAGAGGAACTAAAAAGCCTCTTGATGAAAGTAAAAGTGGAGAGTGAAAAAGTTGGCTTAAAGCTCAACATTCAGAAAACTAAGATCATGGCCTCCGGTCCCATCACCCCATGGGAAATAGATGGAGAAACAGTGGAAACAGTCTCAGACTTTATTTTGGGGGGCTCCAAAATTACTGCAGATGGTGACTGCAGCCATGAAATTAAAAGATGCTTACTCCTTGGAAGAAAATTTATGACCAACGTAGATAGCATATTCAAAAGCAGAGACATTACTTTGCCGACTAAGGTCTGTCTAGTCAAGGCTATGGTTTTTCCAGTAGTCATGTATGGATGTGAGAGTTGGACTGTGAAGAAGGCTGAGCGCCCAAGAATTGATGCTTTTGAACTGTGGTGTTGGAGAAGACTCTGAGAGTCCCTTGCACTGCAAGGAGATCCAACCAGTCCATTCTGAAGGAGATCAACCCTGGGATTTCTTTGGAAGGAATGATGCTAAAGCTGAAACTCCAGTACTTTGGCCACCTCATGCAAAGAGTTGACTCATTGGAAAAGACTTTGATGCTGGGAGGCATTGGGGGCAGGAGGAGAAGGGGACGACAGAGGATGAGATGGCTGGATGGCATCACTGACTCCATGAATGCGAGTCTGAGTGAACTCCGGGAGTTGGTGATTGACAGGGAGGCCTGGCGTGCTGCGATTCATGGGGTTGCAAAGAGTCGGACACTACTGAGTGACTGAACTGATATTTTCTACTTCTTAAATTGTGTACAATGTAAGTTACATTTTCCCAGTTTTACTAGAGTTGAGATATTTGTTGTGTGGCTGAAATTTCAATATTCAATCTTGTATGTTAGAAGAATATGCCATGTGAAACAACTAGACATTTGCTTAAAACTGCATTTGATATTTCAATTTCCAGATAAAAATGTAATCTCTTATAGGGAAATGCCTGGCTTCTTATGTCCAAAAGAAATCCATTGTCACTACAAACTCAAAACAGGTTCAATTTTTTTGTTTGTTTGTTTGGTTGTTATTTGTATTCTAACATCAGTGAATAGTCATGACTCTCCCACTGTCAGTCAAGACAAGCTTCAGAGTCTTTACTGTTGAAAACATTGAACCTTGCTTAAGATATTTGTCAATTTCAGGAGCTCAAGTGATTTACTAAATTGATTGGAAATGCTAGCAACTATAGATACTTTATGGCTAACAATGTAAAATGAAGTTTTAAGTTCAGTTTGAATTTGCTGAAAATAACAGTACTTGTATCTTTCAAATTATTGGGTTGTTGTGAAGAGAGAAGTAATTGATGAATGTGAAGCATCTAGCATTGGCCCATAAAATAACTCTGGTGTCATGAACTCTTTCATTGAAAATGTTCCTTAATGTCTATTACAATAATCCAAGTAAGGTATATTCCAGTGTACATTGAGACTAAGTCACTATAGTAGTACAAGATCAACTGTATCATGTTTACCCTTAATCCTAATCTGTACATGAATCATCTCATTGTGTTTTATAGCTGGAGATTCAGACATAAGTATATTCAGACATAAACTAAAGAACATAGAAGTTAAAGCTCTATGGCTCCAAGATGACTCTGCCTACATAAAGCATCAAGATATACTATATACATTGTTTATATGAAGAGGGATATATACATTTTAGGAAAAATATTTTTTATGAAAACTTTTGGTTTAGTACCTTTCATCCATATCAGCTTATTTTATTATTCATTTTTTTTATATTGAGGTAAATTCATACAAAATGATTCCCTTGTGGCTCAGCTGGTAAAGAATCTGCCTGCTATGCAGGAGACCTGGGTTCAATCCCCGGGTTGAGAAGATCCTCTGGAGAAGGAAAAGGCACCTACTCCAGTATTCTGGCCTGGAGAATTCCATGGACTGTAGAGTCCATGGGGTTGCAAAGAATCCGATAGGACTAAGTGAGTTTCACTTTCACTTTCACTATACACAATAAAACGCACTGATCTCAAGTACGCAATCTTATCTGTTTTGACAAATGCACTTAGAATATAACATAAACCAGGATTTAGAATTTCACTTCATTACCCAGAAACTTTCTTATTGCGCCTTCCCAATCAACTGTCCCCACCAAGAGGAAACCACATCTTCTACCCCCTTTCTACCACCCTAGATTATTTATTTTGAGTGTATGGCTTATTTTGTTCTATATGTTGTTTTGGAGATTATTCCATGTTCTTGTGTGTCATCAGTACTTCATTATCTAATTTCTGATTATTATTATTCCATTATATAAATATACACAATTAAATATCCTTTTGTTAGAACACACAGAATACTTTTTATTTGAGGCTCTTTTATTTTTTTTATTTTTTATTAATTTTAATTTTTATTTATTTTCATTTATTTTTTAAATTTTTATTTTTACTTAATTTTACTTTACAATACTGTATTGGTTTTGCCATACATTGACATGAATCCATCACAGGTGTACATGCGTTCCCAAACATGAACCCCCCTCCCACCTCCCTCCCCAGAGGCGCTTTTAAATAGAGATGAAAGAAACACTTTTGTACAAGAGTTTTCATAAGGAAATCATTATTTCTGTTGGACTGACAACTAGGAAGAGAAATTCTATGCCATAAGGTAGTTTCATGTTTAACTTTATAGGAAACTGCCAGAAATACACACTTCCAATTTGGTTGCACCAATTTATACTTTCATTGCCAACATTTAATCTTCTAATTTGGCTATTTGAATGCATTATCTTTGATGACTGATTCCAATTTGCATTCACCTGTCAGCTAAAAGCACTGAGAAATTCTTCCTGAATTTCGAGAGGAGCTACTCCATTTTCAAGGTCAGGAGGGGTGGCTGTGAGGTGATACCTCTCATCCAAGGTAAGGAACAGAGGCTGCGCTTTGCTGAAGCAGCCATGAAGAGATACCCCACGTCCAAGGGAAGAGAAACCCAAGTAAGACAGTAGGTATTGCCAGAGGGCATCACAGGGCAGACACACTGAAACCATAATCACAGAAAACTAGCCCATCTGATCACATGGACCACAGCCTTGTCTAACTCAATGAAACTAAGCCATGCCATGTGAGGCCACCTGAGACAGACGATCATGGAGGTTCATGAATTGTACAGAAGACAGGAATCGAGACCATCCCCATGGAAAAGAAGAAATGCAAAAAGTGTGTTTTTCTATGACCAATGTGTTCTCTTGGCAAAACTCCATTAGCCTTTGCCCTCCTTCATTTCATACTCCAAGGCCAAATTTGCCTGTTGCTTCAGGTGTTTCTTGACTTCCTACTTTAGCATTCCAGTCCCCTATAATGAAAAGTTCATTTTGTGTGTGGGGGGGGGCTGTTAGTGTCTGAGGTGGCCATACAAATAGCTGTGAAAAGAAGAGAAGTGAAAAGAAAAGGAGAAAAGGAAAGATATTCCCTTTTGAATGGAGAGTTCCAAAGAATAGCAAGGAGAGATAAGAAAGCCTTTCTCAGCAATCAATGCAAAGAAATAGAGGGAAAAAAAGATAGGGAAAGACTAGAGATCTTTCAAGAAAATTAGAGATACCAAGGGAACATTTTATGAAAAGATGGGCTCAATAAAGGACAAAAATGGTATGGACCTAACAGAAGCAGAAGCTGTTAAGAAGAGGTGGCAAGAATATACAGAAGAACTGTACAAAAAAGATCTTCATGACCCAGATAATCACAATGGTGTGATCACCCACCTAGAGCTAGACATCCTGAAATGTGAAGTCAAGTGAGCCTTAGAAAGCATCACTATGAACAAAGCTAGTGGAGGTGATGGAATTCCAGTTGAGCTATTTCAAATCCTGAAAGATCATGTTGTGAAAGTGGTGCACGGTCACAGGACTGGAAAAAGTCAGTTTTCATTCCAATCCCAAAGAAAGGCAATGCCAAAAATGCTCAAACTACTACACAACTGCACTCATCTCAGACACTACTAAAGTAATGGTCAAAATTCTCCAAGCCAGGCTTCAGCAATATGTGAACCATGAACTTCCAGATGTCCAAGCTGGTTTTAGAAAAGGCAGAGGAATCAGAGATCAAATGGCCAACATCTGCTGGATCATCAAAAAAGCGAGAGAGTTCCAGAAAACATCTATTTCTGCTTTATTGACTATGCCAAAGCCTTTGACTGTGTGGATCACAATAAACTGGAAAATTCTGAAAGAGATGCAAATACCAGACCACCTGAGTTGCCTCCTGAGAAACCTGTATGCAGTCAGGAAGCAACAGTTAGAACTGGATATGAAACAAAAGACTGGTTCCAAATAGGAAAAGGAGTACATCAAGGAAGTATATTGTCACCCTGCTTGTTTTACTTATATGCAAAGTACATCATGAGAAATGCTGTGCTGGAAGAAGCACAAGCTGGAATCAAGATTGCTGGGAGAATTATCAATAACCTTGGATATGTGGATGACTCCACCCTTATAGTAGAGAATGAAGAGGAACTAAAAAGCCTCTTGATGAAAGTGAAAGAAGAGAGTGAAAAAGTTGGCTTAAAGCTCAACATTCAGAATACTAAAATCATGGCGTCCCATGACGTCATGGGAAATAGATGGGGAAACAGTGGAAACAGTGTCAGACTTTATGTTGGAGGGCCCCAAAATCACTGCAGATGGGGATTGTAGCCATGAAATTAAAAGACGCTTACTCCTTGGAAGGAAAGTTATGACCAACCTAGACAGCATATTAAAAAGCAGAGACATTACTTTGCCAACAAAGGTCCATCTAGTCAAGGCTATGGTTTTTCCAGTGGTCATGTATGGATGTGAGAGTTGGACTGTGAAGAAAGCTGAGTACTGAAGAATTGATACTTTTGAAGTTTGGTGTTGGAGAAGATTCTTCAGAGTCCCTTGGGCTGCAAGGAGATCAAACCAGTCCATCCTAAAGAAGATCGGTCCTGATGTTCACTGGAAGGACTGATGCTAAAGCTGAAACTCCAATACCTTGGCCGTCTCATGTGAAGAGTTGACTCATTGGAAAAGACCATGAAGCTGGGAGGGACTGGGGGCAGGAGGAGAAGGGGACGACAGAGGATGAGATGGCTTGATGGAATCACCAACTCGATGGACAAAGGAGTTTGAGTTTGAGTAAACTCTGGGTGTTGGGTGGGACAGGGAGGCCTGGCATGCTGCTATTCATGGGGTCGCAAAGAGTCAGACACGACTGAGTGACTGAACTGAATTGAACAATGCTTTTTATTAAGAAAAAAAAAAAAAAACTCTTCAAGCCTTTTGCAAAATTCTATCGACTTGTCGGTATTTTTTTATTGCATGATGTTATAGTCTGGACATAAATTCTTCCTTAAATGTACACATTACAAATGTCTTCACCTAATTTGTACTTCTTTAATTTACTTAAAAGTCTTTTAATGAGAAGGCTTTTAACTTTGAATATCAAAATTTTCTATTTTTTGTTTTTCATAGTGAGTTCATTTGGAGTCATCTCTGTGAACACCATTGGTGCAAATATTTTTCATATATGTTATCTTTCAGAGGTTTTAGCTTTTACATTTAAGTCCATGAGCTACCTCAAATTAATTCTACTGTATTGTGTAGTATGGGAGTTGAAGATCATATTTTTTCATATATTTATTCTTTCTCAGTTTACATGTGAAGAAAATTTTTGTTCTCCATTAAGAAATGTTAGTTTATATTGTGGGCCAAATTCTCATTTACTCATTTGTTTATCCCAGTGTGTTAATATATGCTGTTTATTGTTGTGATTTTATATTGACCTTGAAATCAGGTAGTATACATCCTCAAATTTTGCTTTTCATTTTCAAGATTATGTTTGCTATCACAGATTACAGGTACTTCCATAAAAGGGAAATTGACTTTTGAATCAATTTTTCAACTTCTATTAAAACAATGTCTTACAAATTTTATTGGTATTGTATTGAAACTACAATCCAGGAAGAACTGATAACTTAACAATATTGTAACTTCCAAAATATGATTATAGTATAGCTTCCTATTTATTTTATGTTTTCCTTAATATTATCTCTGCAATATCTTGTAATTTGCAGCAAAAAGCCAAGTTTCTACTCCAATTTGGTTAATGCTATGTTTTTACGCAATTGTATATGACATTTAAATGTAATTTCCCACCATCCACAGTCAATATGTTAAAATAAAATTATTTCTATTGTTGACTAAATAGATGTACAACTTGAGAGTTGCAAATTTAATTTGGGGCAAGATGAGGACTGTAGCCCTTGAGACAGCACTTCAGATAGCTCTGAGAGACTGCTCTAAAGAGGTAGTAGGGGAAGGTCAATATATAGGATTTTGGTGAAGAGGGGAGTTCAATAACATTAAGCATTCATTTTATAAAAAGTTTGCTGCTAGTTATGAGGATCTGATGTCACCATGAAGGGATTTATTGCTTTTCTAGATATGAGGAGATGCAATGATTGAGATCATAAAATTTGTTCCTAAAACATCTATCTAAAGACCTGAGGCCCTTGTTGTTCAGTTGTCAGCAATGATCTTGGCAAGTGCCAGTTTGTAGTTGACACTGTAAAATATATATGTTACTAAATATATGCATTAGTTTTAATAGATTTTTAATATTCATTTAAATATTCTAGCTAGTCAATTATGCTTTGTAATAAATAAATGAGTAAATAAATTTTTACTTCATATACAGCTGTATGTCTTGCACTGATTGATTATCATTTCTGCATTCAACAGGAAGGACTTTGAGGTCAAGATTGAATGGAAATGAAGAGTGAACATCTTGGCCTAGCCTCACTTTTAGCAGAAATATCTCAATATTTCACCACTATACATATGTTAGGTAAATGTATGATTATAGTTTTTAAAAGATTTATCAGTTTTAAAATCAGATTAAAGAAATGTATTTCAATGCCTAGTTTTCTGAGACTGTTAACAATTAAGAATTAGGGTTTATCAGAAATTTTTCTGCATTTCTTAAAATAATATTCTTTATTGTATAACCATAACATATTTTCAAACTCAACCAACTTTACTCTATTTAAATAAACCTCAGTTAAGATATGTTATCTGTTTTAAGTAATATTAGGTTCAATGACTAATACTGTTTTACAGACTTTTTCTCTATGCTGATGAGTACTGTTGGATTGAAATTATCCATGAAACAATGTGGGCATACATTTTCTGTGAAGGTGTTTGATTACATATGCAATTTAATCAGTAGATATAAGGCTATTCCGGAGAATTAGAAATAAACCCACACACCCACAGTCAATTTCTGACAAATGTGGCAAGAAGGAACAATAGAGTACCTTCTTTTCAGCAAGTGTTGTTAAGAAAGCTGGACAGCCATGTGTGAATCAATGAATTTAGTACACACCCTCATGCTATATACAAAAATAAAGTCAAAATGGCTTAAAGACTTAAATGGAAGACATGACACCTAAACACTCCTAGAAGAGAACAGGGGCAAAATATTCTCTGACATAAGTCATACCAAAATTTTCTTAGGTCAGTATCCCAAGAAAACAGAAATAAAAACAAAAATAAATAGATGCTGCTGCTGCTGCTGCTAAGGCACTTCAGTCATGTCTGACTCTGTGCGACCCCATGGATGGCAGCCCACCAGGCTCCCCCGTCCCTGGGATTCTCCAGGCAAGAACGTTGGAGTGAGTTGCCATTTATGGGACCTAATCAAACTTATAAGCTTTTGCATAGCAAAGGTAACCACAAACAAAATTAAAACAACCTACAGACTGGGAGAAAATATATGCAAGCTATGCAACCAATAAGAACTTAATTTACAAAATATACAATAGCTCATAGAACACAATAAAAAAAAAAAAAAAAAAACTGGGCAGGAGACCTAAACAGACAGCTCTCCAAAGAAAATATACTAATGGCCAATAGGCACTGAAAAGATCCTCAGGATTGCTAATTATTAGAAAAACGTAAATCAAAACTACAATGAGGTACCACCTCATAATGGCCATCATCAAAACTTCTACAAATAAACATGCTAGAGACGGTGTGGAGGATGTGTTGGTAGGAATGTAAACTGGCGCAGCCACTATGGAGAACAGTATGGAAGTTCCTTAAAAAAAAGATAAAATAAAAACTAACTAAAAATAGAGTTACCACATAATCCAGCAATCCCACTCCTGGGCATATGTCTGGAAGAGATGAAAACTCTAATTCAAAAGGACACATATACCCCAACGTCCATAGAAGCATTATTCAAAATAGCCAAGAAGTGGAAACAATCTAAGTGTCCGTTGACAGAAGAATGGATACGGAAGAAGTGGTACATATATACCATGGAATACTTCTCAGCCATAAAAAGTGAAAAAAAAAATCCATTTATAGCAACATTGTTGCATTTAAAGACTATCATACTAAGTGAAGTCAAAGGCAAATATTATATGATACCACTTTTATGTAGAATCTAAACACTGATGCAAATGAACTTATTTACAAAACAGACTCACTTACATAGAAAACATATTTACAGTTACCAGAGTGGAAAGGCTGATGAGGGATCCACTAAGAGTTGGGGATTAGGAAATATATCTATGTATAAAACAGATAAACAGCCAGTAAGATCCTATTGGATAGAACAAGAAACCACAGTCAATATCTTGTAGCAAATATAATAAAAAGAACCTGACAAAAGAATCTGATATATACCTGAATCACTTTGCTACACAGCAGAACACATAATCAACTACATCTCACTAAAAATACATATATTTGAGACCATTCAGATATTCTATTTTCTTTTACAAATTCTGAAAATTTTCATTTCAAGCAATTTGCCTATTTCATGTGAATCTTTAAGTTTATCAGTACACATTAAAAGATAATTTCTCCTTGTTAGTTTAATACTCATATAATCTGTATTAATATCCCTCTGGCACTGCTATTTGATATTTTATTTCTCTTGATCAGATTTGCTAGAAGTTTAACAATTGTGTTAATTTTTCAAAGAACTAACTTCTACTTTTAATAGTTTCTAGTGTGTTTTCTATTTAATGATTTCTGTGCTCTTTAAAATTTTGATTCTCTTAAAGAAATTAAGACAAAATATTTAAAAAATATTTTCAATACCTTTTACCATATTTATAGCTTAAAATACTTTTCAGTCCTTGTACATTTGAGCATCCTATTAGTATCATCTTCCTTCTACCTAAGAGATATCCCTTTAGGATTTCCTCTTGTGTGGTTTCTCAGCTTCTGATAGTGTATTATGTTTTTAATCTGTAAAAGCCCATTTATCTTAATTTTTAAATAATATTTCATTGGATATTTTAGGACTTAATAGATATCATTCACTTATCCTGTATTTCCTATTGTTTCAGATGAGAACTTAGCTTGTTCTCCTGTGACAGTTTGGTTCCCAGAGAAGTAGATGCCAAGAGGAGATAGATTTAAAGAGACTGTCTGAAAAACAATGGCTACAAAAGATAATGGGGGAGAGAGAGCAGACAATAGCTGAGGAGAGGCTACAGACCACAGTGTAGGTTTGACATCTGAGGAAAGAGAGAGAGAAAGAATTGGCTTAAAAAGAAGGTTACCAGATAATTTCTGAGAAAGTCTTGACCAGACTGATAGGCAGTCTGTGAGCAAAGCTTTCCCATAAGGGAAGCCTCAAAACATGCAAAATGAAGATCCTAAAGGAAATAAGATCTTAGAGGAAATGACATGATAGATATGAAAGTATAGTAATGTAGCTAAAGGCTACTATAGGTATCTCACTGCAGTCAGATCTGTTGAGAGGAGATCTGAGCATGTGTTTAAGGGGTGGACAGACCCTAGACCAGTGCATCTTTATTCTCTGGCTGAATTTAATTAAAGACTGAACAACATTCCCCTCTATCCTGTACATTTGGTCTTATTACAAAGCAAGCCACTAGAATTTAAACATCACACTCTCCTTGTTGTCAACATTTGGCTGCCCGGGAAAATTAATAAGATACATTATAGAGTAGACCCCATAGCATATATTTCAGGAAGACACAACATTACAAGATAAAAGGAGAAACAATGTATTTTTAATGTCACAGATTCTTAGAATTTAAATCAAGAGAAGGGGACAACGGAAAAATTTCCCCATGTCTGAGATAATTAGAGCCTGTAGATTTTGAAGAAAGAACGTAATCTTAAAGACCCATAAGTACACTATCTCAGGGTGGGGGTGGGGAACTAGCCTGTGGGTAGGAGGACAGCTGCACACTGCGGTTGTGAATGTCATGTTGCAGGGAGGCTGTATTTTCCTAGGGAGTATAAATTATAAGTATTTCCACTCAGGAGATGATTAGCTGTCCTGATTTTCTTACACCTACAGTTTCCTGGCCTTCCACATTTTCAATTCTTAGGCTTAGTTTATACTGCCTTTTGTTGTTTTTCTATTTTAAACTACTATGCTTTTTTCGTTATCTTTCCACAGACTCTAAAAAATTTTCTCCAATTCTAAATAATACATCATGCTTGAGTCACTATCTTTACACTTGATTTGACATTTAGTTACACTATCTTATTATTGATGGTGAAATATATATTTGTGATAACTTTAATGTTTTAACTTAAAGAACTGCCTTATCATTACTGAGATTCAAAATTTTGGTAAGTGCATAGTAATATGTCCTTTTTTATTTTGCTAAATTATATAAAGCTCTCAGTATCTGAAAAATCTATCAATGTAAATTATTTCTATAAATTTTTTCATTGATTGACTAAAACTCAATTTATATTTCTAAGGAAATAAAAGGCATTCTGAGTTATCAAGGAATTTGAACTTTATTGCAAAAATAAAAAGAGGTGTTCAGTTCAGTTCAGTTGCTCAGTCGTATCCGACTCTTTGCGACCCCATGAATCGCAGCACGCCAGGCCTCCCTGTCCATCACCAACTCCCAGAGTTCACTCAGACTCGCATTCATTGAGTCAGTGATGCCATCCAGCCATCTCATCCTCCGTCGTCCCCTTCTCCTCCTGCCCCCAATACCTCCCAGCATCAAAATCTTTTCCAATGAGTCAACTCTTCGCATGAGGTGGCCAAAGTACTGGAGCTTCAGTTTCACCATCATTCCTTCCAAAGAAATCCCAGGGTTGATCTCCTTCAGAATGGACTGGTTGGATCTCCTTGCAGTCCAAGGGACTCTCAAGAGTCTTCTCCAACACCACAGTTCAAAAGCATCAATTCTTGGGCGCTCAGCCTTCTTCACAGTCCAACTCTCACATCCATACATAATCACTGGAAAAACCATAGCCTTGACTAGACGGACCTTAGTTGGCGAAGTAATGTCTCTGCTTTTCAATATGCTATCTAGGTTGGTCATAACTTTTCTTCCAAGGAGTATCTTTTAATTTCATGGCTGCAGTCACCATCTGCAGTGATTTTGGAGCCCAAAAAAATAAAGTCTTGACACTGTTTCCACTGTTTCCCCATCTATTTCCCATGAAGTGATGGGACCAGATGCCATGATCTTCGTTTTCTGAATGTTGAGTTTTAAGCCAACTTTTTCAGTGTCTTCTTTCACTTTCATTTGCTAACTTAAATTTTAAAAACTTGACATGTTCTACTGCTTTAAAAGTAACCAATTTTACATACCTGATATGACTTGATGTAAGTATATATATCTTTAAATTATATATGTAACTGAAAGAAATGAGTCTTTTTTCTGCTAAGTATTTTATTTTCCATTTTACTGCCAAAGATTTAAAATTTCTAATGGCCCCATTAAAAACTTTTGTGGTTATGAATAAATAGCACAAGAATTTCTGTCAATATAAGAATTGGAATCTTATATTCATCTCACAACTGTGACTTCAAAAAAAAAAACACAAGAAAAATTGTCCATCTGTCTCTTAACAATGTTTATGGAAATTCTAGATATCAAAAAGATTTTTTTTAACTTAGTGAAAGAGTAGTTTTTACTAGTTAAGGTAAATGAGCTCTGTCTATCTAATTATGTCTGTAAGAAGTATTCTCTGAAAAAATCAATAGGGGGATTTTTCCTACAATTTAAAGACTTATCAGGTTTATAAAATACCCTATAAACTGCTAATGCCCACCTAAAAGGAAAGTGGTATTTTTAAGAATAAATACATCCCGTTTTAGTTAGGACTCATTCAGCAGTATAAACCACCTGAATTGGTCAAAGAAGAAAGCAAACTAAAATTAATTCATGCATTTATAATAACAAGAATCTCTAAGAGATTAAATTGTTTTAAGATACACCTCCAAAACCACTGCGGCTGGTGACTGCAACCATTAAACTAAAAGACACTTGCTCCTTGGAAGGAAAGCTATGACAAACCTAGGCAGTATATTAGAAAGCAGAGACATCACTTTGCCAACAAAGATCTGTATAGCCAAAGCTATGGTTTTCCCATTCACCATGTGTGGATATGAGAACTGGACCATAAAGAAGGCTAAAGCCAAAAAATTGATGCTTTCAAATTGTGGTACTGGAGAAGACTCCTGAAAGCCCCTTGGACTGCAAGGAGAAAAACCAGTCAATCCAAAAGGAAATCAGTCCTGAATATTCACTGGAAGGACTGTTGCTAAGCTGAAGTTCCAGTACTTTGGTCACCTGATGTGAAGAGCCAACTGACTGGAAAAGACCCTGATGCTGGGAAAGATTGAGCACAGGAGGAGAAGAGATTAGCAGAGGATCAAATGGTTAGAAAGCATCACCTACTCAGTGGACATGAATTTGAGCAAACTCCGGGAGACAGTGAACGACAAGGGAGCCTGGCATGCTACAGTCCATGGAGTGACAAACAATCAAACATAAATTAGCAAATGAACAACAGCAAGACATACCTAGCTGTAGAACTAGTTTCCAGTTTCTTAGTTAGTTCTTCCTGCTTTAACCTGTTTTCATTGTCAGATAAGATCATGGTCTATGTGTCTGTGTGACAGCAATGTGACAATAGGCTATCTCAACCCAATGGTCATTCATGTATTCACTTGTGAAAATTAATAGAAGAAAATCTGACTAAAATGGAGTCAAGAGGCCAGAAAGTGATATTCTTGTGCAGGTACCTCTCAACATCAGCGCAGATCCCAAAAGAGACTGCATTTCTGACAGAAAGTGACACTCCTCTCTACTACTGCCAGCAGGAGGAAAAATTATTTTCTCCTTGGCCCTCAACAGCTCAGCCATGAGAGACTGTCATAACTCTGCCAATGGAAAGCTGCAGTCATATCTGACTCTTTGAGTCCCTAAGGACTATAGCCTTCCAGTCTCCTCTGTCCGTGGCATTATCCAAGCAAGAACACTGGAATGGGTTGGCATTTCCTTCTCCAGGGAATTTTCCTGACAGAGGGATCTAACCCGTGTCTCTTAAGTCTCTTGCACTGGCAGGTGTGTTCTTTACTAACCACCTGGGAAGCACAATGAAAAGCTACCATACTTCAAACTCTCAAGTTTCCTCCAATGGATGTTTGGTTTACAGCAGTACCTCCTAAACTCCCCCTTTTTCTCTGTAAAAGAAATTTTCTCCTTTACCTTATCAGACTGTAGTTTTGCTGTATGCCCCAAATTGCAATTTGCTGCTCCTGATTAAGCCAGTTCTGTTGGAAAAATAGCTGGTTGATCTATTGTTTTAGGTTAACACACTTAACGAAAATTTAAGTGTCAACCATGTGCCAAGTATTATTCTAGTGATTGAGAATGTGAGTGAACTAAAGTAAAACATCACCCTAATCACGCTATCAGCATTTCTAATTCACTTTGCCTGTGAAACTGAATTTCACTTTAAAGTTAAGTGAAATTTACTTTACTTTTAAATACTTTAAAAGTAAAGCATTCACTTTACTTTTTTCAACATAATGCTATTGTAATCTTGCATAGTAGCATTTGTGGCCTCATAAAATGCAAGTCTGCAAGACTTTTTCCAGCCACTGCTCTTTCCCAAGTGTTGACCATGCATGTCACACGATAGGTGCCTACAAACATTTAGTGTGTTTGTTAAAATAGACCAACCAAGTATTCCAAAGAGCAGAACTGATGTTAGGTATTCTGGATCAGAAATTTCAAAACTGTCAAAAATTCCTTGGTTGACTGCCTACTCCTATCCCTATCTTTGTTTATCATGAAAACTCTCTCCGCATGCATCAAACTGCCCTCAAGCAGAGTCAAGTCTATATCATCCTTTAGTGATTGGAATCCTACTGAAAAATTGAGTTTTATCTGTCTGAGCATTAATATTTATTACATAAAACATCTCACAGATTGACTTCTATGTGGAGAAGTACATTTCATTTGAAAAAAAATAAAGAAAGAAACAAAACGGAACCTGTTATGTCCAATATCCCAGGTCAGATAAGAAAGTTAAAATAATAGCAGTCTAGTGATTTTCTGTTATTTGCTTCTTTCCAGTAGAAATATTTTAGCTTATTCTCCAAATAACTGGTCATTGGATATCATAAAATCATCGCTCCCAAATACTGTGTCCTTCTTAACTACAGTACTTAAAATACGTAGATGTGGGCTCTCACAAGGCCATCATTAAAGATATTCTAAAGTCTTCTGTAATAGAGAGAAGAATGCTGTGAGAAGATCCTGGAATTATTATTCAGAGCAAGTGACTTCACATTTTGGGGACACAGCTATTTCCATTTTAAAACTGAATTCTGACCACAGGAACAATAAAGACATTTCTTGCTTTATACTCATTTATTCTAATTTAGGGCTTCCCTGGTCAGCCCTGGGATTTCTTTGGGAGGAATGATGCTAAAGACTTTGGCCACCTCAGGCAAAGAGTTGACTCATTGGAAAAGACTCTGATGCTGGGAGGGATTGGGGGCAGGAGGAGAAGGGGACAACAGAGGATGAGATGGCTGGATGGCATCACTGACTTGATGGATGTGAGTCTGAATGAAGTCCGGGAGTTGATGATGGACAGGGAGGCCTGGTGTGCTGCGATTCATGGGGTCACAAAGAGTCGGACACAACTGAGCAACTGAACTGAACTGAACTGAACTGGTGTCTCAGGCACTAAAGAGTCTGCCTGCAACACGGGAGACATTGGTTCAATCCCTGGGTCGGGAAGATCCCCTGGAGAAGGAAATGGCAACCTATTCCAGTATTCTTGCTAGAAAATTCCATGGATGGAGTTGTCTGTCAGACTACAGTCCATGAGGTCACAAAGAGTCAGACATGACTGAACGACTTTCACATACGTACATTCTAATTTAGGTATTCATGGAATTAATAAGCATGGTATATTTTTGAAAATGTAACTTTGTATAAGAAGTATTTTTATTATATATGAAGATATATTAAATGGACACATATCAAGTATTACTAGTATCTATTTGTTTTCTACCAGGGGCCTCCACAAATAAAACTAAGACTAACCTTGTGAGGTTCTTAATAATCTCAGGTAGTTTAATTAAACTATTGTTCTTTCTTTTTGTTTTTGGATTAAAAAAAATATATATAAGAACATATTTTAAAAGAATAGATCTAGATACCTAAGTTATGATACAAGTTATTATCTAGATATAAGTAATGAACATGTAACCAAATATAAGTTAGATGAGAGCTCTTATGTAACTAATACACTTTAATGTAACATTTCTTTTTAGTGAAAATTAAACATTATTTTTATTAAAATGATGAACTAAAGGCAAATAAATCCAAATGGGTTTGTATTACTGACTATCTGATTGTAAGTGACAAAACTTCATCGATGATCATATTGACATGCTTCTGAGCAACAAATGCACATAAATATCCACAATGCGCTGCCTCTTTACCAGCATATTTGTCAAGAGTTGCTTAACTGCTTTTGTTAAAGATGCCTCCTAGGCAGTGTTTGGACTCAGTGGATAAAGAATTTGCCTGCAATACAAGAGATGCAAGTTCAACCTCTGAGTCAGAAGATCCCCTGGAGGAGGGCATGGAAACCCATTCCAGTGTTTTTGCCTGGAATATCCCATGAACAGAGGAGAGTCTGGTGGGCTACAGTCCATGGGCTTGCAAAGAGTTGGACATGACTGAAGCAATTGAATGTACACACACAGGCAGTGCTCACCTGGATCATTAAATGATTCAATCAATACAAGGACATATAAAAAAGCAAGATATATTGTAGTTACTTCATCTGTTACTATTATCCTATCTCCTAAGATTTCTGAGATATGGATCTCCTTTTGCTATTCTTAGCCCTATTACTGGGTTCTCCCTTGCACAACTTGGACTATTTTCCTGCTAACACTCTGCAGATACTCAATCTGGACCACTCCCACAATGTTCCAACTCTTGAAGCATAGATATCTTGTTAATTTTCTCATGTTATCTTTTGCCATCTAATGTCTCATGCTTAATTACTTCAGCAGGCTCTTGAAATCTGCTCTGTCTGTTCCACTGCTTGTTTTTTTTTTTTTTTTTAATTTTAACTTGGTAAACTTTTAATTTGGAAATCAATGGGAAAATAAATTTTGTTTGCAGGTGAATTCTTTACCACTGCACCACCTCAGAAGCCCATTAAACATATAAAATATTCCCAATTCATTTGCCTTTTTTTTTTCTGTAGCACTAAAGACCCTGCTGTTTATTATTAAATGAATAAACAATCATTACATTTTATAAAAACAGAGGACATAAATCCTTAGAGTTTCACACTTGTATAGATAAATTAAATGCTGCTGTTTGACCTGCCTCTAGGGAAGCTTAACAAATTGAAATGCTGTTAAAATGACAGCAAGTGGTAGTTCAAGAACAATAACAAATCAAAAGGCTTATATGAATATTTATACATAACATATATATTCACTTACTATTAGATATTATCCTCACTTCAAATTCACCTGCTGCTTCTGAAAAGCAACTGTGATGAATTGGAATTAGAGATGCAAAAACTACATACGAATGTCTAAGAAGAAGCAACTGAAAAGAGATTAGCAGTTGTATAATAGCAATTATAATTATATAAACACAATCTCAAAGAAACACATAGAAGAGGAATTCTACTTTCATCCAGTAACTGGATATAATGTTTAAAATACAGGAGAAAAGAATGATGCTTTGATAGTAATGCATATGAAAGTAGACTCTGATGACAAAGTTCAAATACTAAAACTAGCACTTCTGGGTCTATGATCTTGAGAACACATCAATGTTTCTATGTGGAAAACAGGAATATTACTTATTTCTTACTGGCATGATCTTATTCAACCAGCTAATTAATGTAATAATTTATTAGCTAACTACTTAATATAATAAGTATCAATACTTTAAATATTGTCTGTACCACCTTGTTAATAGCACACAGTTTCATTAAGAAATCTATGATATAATTATTTCATATTCAGTTCAGTTCAGTTGCTCAGTTGTGTCCGACTCTTTGTGACCCCATGAATCGCAACATGCCAGGCCTCCATGTCCATCACCAACTCCCGGAGCCCATCCAAATCCATGTCCGTCAAGTTGGTGATGCCATCCAACCATCTCATCCTCCACCGTCCCCTTCTCCTCCTGCCCCCAATCTTTCCCAGCATCAGGGTCTTTTCAAATGAGTCAGCTCTTTGCAGTAGGTAGCTAAAGTATTGGAGTTTCAGCTTCAATATCAGTTCCTCCAATGAACACCTAGAACTGATCTTTAGGATGGACTGGTTGGATCTCCTTGCAATCCAAGGGACTCTCAAGAGTCTTCTCCAACACCACAGTTCAAAAGCATCAATTCTTTGGCACTCAGCTTTCTTTATAGTCCAACGCTCACATCCATACATGACCACTGGAAAAACCATAGCCTTGACTAGATGGACTATGTTGGCAAAGTAATGTCTCTGCTTTTTAATATGCTGTCTAGGTTGGTCATAACTTTCCTTTCAAGGAGTAAGCCTCTTTCAATTTCATGGCTGCAATCACCATCTGCAGTAATTTTGGAGCCAGAAAAATAAACTCAGCCACTGTTTCACCATCTATTTGCCATAAAGTGATGGGACCTCATATTAAAAGCTTTATATTTCCAGAGCTTGGTTGTAATATGGGTGACAGTAAGTAGCCAGGTTATTACCACAAAATATTTGGAGTTTTGTGACTGCCTCTTCTCAGTGAGTAAATAACAGGAAAAAAAAAAAAAAAAGAGCTTTCAGGCTAAATACAGAAACAGATAATTTAAAATTCATTCATGAAATAGAAACACATAAACATTGTCCATAGTCTCTTATAGGACATTTAGAACACTATTTTAAAGCAATGTTTACCACATTTCCAAGGCAGAAATCTCAAACTGTTTAAAAATAATCTAACCCTATTAATGAGTTCATCTTATTAATCACCCCTTCAAGATAAGAATGCTTATGCACAATTATACATCCATTATCTTGTAAAACTCCTGGAACTTTAGGTGTGTGTTTACTTCTACTTTTTCCTCTTGTTTTTAATAGTCATTAAATAATATTTCTTAATTTCTTTTTTTAAGCATGTGTATTGTTAAAAAAAAAAAACTCAGAAAAACTCAAAGAAAACTGTAATTAACACCACCAAGAATTGGAATTTTTTTTTGTGTGTGTGATTGCATTCTTTTTTTTTTTTTTAGTTTTGTAAATTAATTAATTTATTTTACTTTACAATATTGTATTGGTTTTGTCATACATCGACTTGAATCCGCCATGAGTGTACATGTGTTCCCCATCCTGAACCCCGCTCCCACCTCCCTCCCCATCCCATCCCTCTGGGTCATCCCAGTGCACCAGCCCAGAAGCCAGAATCGAAAGATTTGGAATTCTTAACATTCACATACAAAAATCATATATTTCTGCCTGTGTGCATAAATAAATACTTTAACAGACAAAGGGCCAAACCACACATGCTATTTGAAAAAGTTATTTTATATTGTTAAATATTTGGCAATTTAGTAAAATTTCTAATGTGCACACTGCTATGTGGGTCTGTCAGCAACATTTCAATGGCACACTGCTTGCAACCTCACTAATGCTTTTTTAATTTTCTAGGAGAAGGGGAATTTTTAAGAATTTCTATCAATAGCCAGTTTTTAACACCCACTTTCATGATCTTTCTCTTTGCTCTTGCATCACCTCTCTCTCTGGGTTTTCTATACCTCCCTGGCCATTATGCACCCTAAATAATCTCATTCATATCAATGATTACCATTTTAAGATGATAACTCCCAGAATGATTCTCTGATTCAGAGGTGTGTGGAAGGAGATACTAAGTGTGTATCTAAATGGATAAAAAGAAGACAAAACTGGAATCAAGATTGCCAGGAGAAATATCAGTAACCTTAGGTATGCAGATGATACCACCCTTATGGCAAAAAGTAAAGAAGAACTAAAGAGCCTCTTGATGAAAGCGAAAGAGGAGAGTGAAAAAGTTGGCTTAAATCTCAACATTCAGAAAACTAAGATCATGGCATCCAGTCCCATCACTTCATGGCAAATAGATGGGGAAACAGTGGCTGACTTTTATTTTTCTGGGCTCCAAAATCACTGCAGATGGTGATTGAAGCCATGAAATTAAAAGACACTTACTCCTTAGGAGGAAAGTTATGACCAACCTAGACAGCATATTAAAAAGCAGAGACATTACTTTGTCAACAAAGGTCTGTACAGTTATGGCTATGGTTTTTCCAGTAGTGATGTATGGATGTGAGTGTTGGACTATAAAGAAAGCTGAGCGCCAAAGAATTGGTGCTTTTGAACTGTGGTGTTGGAGAAGACAATTGAGAGTCCCTTGGACTGCAAGGAGATCCAACTAGTCTATCCTAAAGGAAATCAGTCCTGAATAATCACTGGAAGGACTGATGCTGAAACTCCAATACTTTGGCCACCCGGTGTGCAGAGCTGACTCATTTGAAAGGACCCTGATGTTGGGAAAGATTGAGGGCAGGAGAAGAATGGGATGACAGAGGATGAGATGGTTGGATGGCATCACTGAATCAATGGACATGAGTTTCGGTGAACTCTGGGAGTTGGTGATGGACAAGGAGGCCTGGTGTGCTGTGGTTCATGGGGTTGCAAAGAGTCGGACACGACTGAGTGACTGGACTGAACTGAAATGTATAAAAGACCAAGTAACTGAGACTCAACCTAACAAAAAGCATATTTAACATTTTACTCAAAAAAATGCTTTCCTAGGAGTATTAGACCACACTTTTGTGTGTTATTGCCAACTCAGTTCACTCTCATCTCCCTTCATGATGTCTGGATTAGATTCTACTTCATAAAACTACATCTACTTATTCCCTCTTGTCACTACTTCCTTCAGTACAGGTCAGCAACTTTTCTCACCTAGATCATCACAAAATTCACCCAACAGCTCTATTTACTACTAGTCTTTTCACATCTACATCCACTAGAGGTACCACCGCTATTTCCTCAGAAGCAAACTAAATTGTATCACTGTTCTGCTTAACATCTTTCAAGAACACAAGTAACTGTCCTTTGCACACCTGCAGCAACCCTTCTGTCTTCATTTCTTTCCTTCCCCAATTTCACCCATTATGCTTCCAGTCAGACCTGTCCTCTAACTGTCCTTGATTCTATTCAACTATCTCAAAGGACTTGACATAAGATGCTCATTCAGCCTCAAATACTGTTCCCTTCCTGTTCACCAGTGACTTCAAAAATTGCTCAAGCTTCATCTGAAACTTTCCCAGACCTTAACAATAACATTTATTTTTTGTTTTGTAACCTCCTTAGGTATGTATCATTTTATGCATATCTTAGATATGTATACCATCAGTACCTATCTATATGCATCTCAATATATTTAGATTGATTCCATTTCTACCCTCTTAAATTCCATAATTTGCATCTCTGTTGGGTTCTACTTGAAACCAAATATTTTATTTCCATTTGTATATCCACAGTACCTCAGTTCAGTTCAGTTGCTCAATCGGGTCCAACTCTGCAACCTACTGGACTGCAGCACGCCAAGCTTCCCTGTCCATCACTAACTCTTGGAGTTTGCTCAAACTCATTCCATTGAGTCAGTGATGCAATACAACCATCTCATCCTCTGTTGTCCACTTGTCCTCCTGCCTTCAATCTTTCACAGCATGAGGGTGGCCATAGTATTGGAGTTTCAGATTCAGCATCAGTCCCTCCAATGCATGTTCAGGACTGATGGTCTTTAGGATGGACTGGTTGGATCTTCTTGCAGTCCAAGGGACTCTCAACAGTCTTCTCCAGTTAGAGGCATCAATTCATCAGTGTTCAGTTTTTGTTATAGTCCAACTCTCCCATCAATACTTGACTACTGGGAAAACCATAGCTTTGACTAGATGGACCTTTGTTGGGAAAGTAAAGTCTCTGTTTTTTAATATACTGTCTAGGTTGGTCATAGCTTTTATTCCAAGGAGTAAGCGTCTTTTAATTTCATGGATGCAGTCACCATCTGCAGTGATTTTGGAGCCCCCCCCCCCCGAAAAAAGAAAGTCTCTTATGTTTTCATTGTTTCCCAATCTATTTCCCATGAAGTGATGGGGCCAGATGCCATAATCTTACTTTTTTGAATATTGAGCTTTAAGCCAGCTTTTTCAGTCTCCTCTTTCACTTTCATCAAGAGGCTCTTAGCTCTTCTTAGCTTTCTGCCATAAGGATGGTAGCATCTGCATAGCTGAGGTTATTGATATTCCTCCCAGCAATTTTGATTCCAGCTTGTGCCTCATCCAGCCCAGTATTTCTCATGATGTACTCTGCATATAAGTTAAATAAGCAGGGTGACTATATACAACCTTGACAGACTCCTTTCCCAATTTGGAACCAGTCTGTTTTTCCATGTCCAGGTTTAACTGTTGCTGCTTGACGTTCATATAGATTTCTCAGGAGGCAGGTCAGGTGGTCTGGTATTCCCATCTCTTTCAGAATTTTCCACAGTTTGTTGTAATCCACAGTCAAAAATTGTGATGTAGTGAATAAAGCAGAAGTAGAAGTTTTTCTGGAACTCTCTTGCTTTTTCTATGATCCAATAGATGTCGCCAATTTGACCTCTGGTTCCCCTGCCTTTTCTAAATCCGACTTGAATATTTGGAAGTTTATGGTTCATGTATTGCTGAAGCCTGGCTTGGAGAATTTTGAGGATTACTTTACTAGCGTGTGAGATGAGTGCAACTGTGTGGCAGTTTGAACATTCTTTGGCATTTCCTTTCATTGGGATTGGAATGAAAACTGACCTCTTCCAGTTCTGTGGCCAGTGCTGAGTTTTCCAAGATGCTGGCATAATGAGTGCAGCACTTTCACAGCATCATTTTTTAGGATTTGAAATATATCAACTGGAATTCCATCGCCTCCACTAGCTTTGTTCATAGTGATGATTCCTAGGCCCACTTGACTTCGCCTTCCAGGATGTCTGGCTATAGGCAAGTGATCACACCATCATGATTATCTGGGTCATGAGGATGTTTCTTATATAATTCTTCTGTGTATTTTTGCCACCTATTCATAATATCATCTGCTTCTGTTAGGTCAATATCATTTCTGTCCATTATTGAGCCCATCTTTGCATGAAATATTCCCTTGTTATCTGTAATTTTCTTCAAGAGACCTCTAGTTTTTCCCATTCTATTATTTTCCTCTATTTCTTTACATTGATCACTGAGGAATATGCTACAATATGCTACTGGAAAAGAGTAGAGAAATAACTCCAGAAAAAAAGTGGCTATGGAGCCAAAGCAAAACAACACTCAATTGTGGATGTGACAGTTGATGGAAGTAAAGTCCAATGTTTCAAAGAACAATATGTCCTAGGAACCTGGAATGTTAAGTCCATAAATCAAAGTAAATTGGAAGTGGTCAAACAGGATATGGCAGAATGATCTCTGTTTGTTCCCAAGGCAAACCATTCAATATCACAGTAAACCAAGTCTGTGCCTCAACTGGCAATGCTGAAGAAATTGAATGGTTCTATGAAGACCTACAACACATTCTAGACCTAACACCCAAAAAAGATGTCCTTTTCATTATAGGGGACTGGAATGCTGAAGTAGGAAGTCAAGAGATACCTGGAGTAACAGGCAAATTTGGCATTGGAGTACAAAATGAAGCAGGTCAAATGCTAACAGAGTTTTGCCAAAGTTAAAACTGGATATAGCAAACATCCTCTTCCAACGACACAAGAGAAGACTCTATACATGGACATCTCCAGATGGTCCACACTGAA